>NC_056744.1:348809563-348992063 GCF_019279795.1 Protopterus annectens
AAGTGCATTTTAGAACAACAAGTACCCACCCCACAAACTACTACTGATTAGATCAAACTAAATACTAGCTAAGGAAAACACTACCTATCTATTTGCAACCCACATTCCAAAATCAGGTATTAAGAAAAGCATAAACTATACATAAAAAATACAGACTTAACTAATATCACTTTAGGCAGCTTTCAGGCCCTTTGCCATACTTGCAGGCTAAGACAAATTCCTATCTAAAACAGCACAAGGTTTAAAAAGTAAAAAGATATGGTAGGAGTTTCATGATGGCTAAAAGGAAAATGTATTTACCCATTTACTTATTTTAATATTATTAGTTCATTGCATGTTGTTGCTCACCTAACATAGCCCATTTCAGGGTGTGTCAGGCTTTGCCTCAATAAAAATGTTGAGATTTTGTGAAAAACAATGAGAATTAAAGTAATTGCAATTATAGACTCCTAAAACAATGAGGATTAAAGTAATTACAATTATAGACTCCTAAAACAATGAGGATTAAAGTAATTACAATTATAGACTCCTAAAACAATGAGGATTAAAGTGATTACAATTATAGACTCCTAAAACAACGAGGATTAAAGTAATTACAATTATAGACTCCTAAAACAATGAGGATTAAAGTAATTACAATTATAGACTCCTAAAACAATGAGGATTAAAGTAATTACAATTATAGGCTCCTAAAACAATGAGGATTAAAGTAATTACAATTATAGACTCCTTGTTCCTCAGAAAATGTGTACTAGTTTAGTTATAATGCAGACATGCATGTTGAAATGCATTCTTCTTAAAGACTTTAATGACTCAGGCAAAGACTAATTGAAAACAAGCACTGGAGGTATTTAACATTAATTCTCTCTGTAAACTATGTAACGAAGAAAAAACCAACGATCCACAAAGGCACAGGACACCCAAACAAGCACTGAAGACCAAACGGAACAGTTCCTTCTTTCTTTTCTTAACGCAGAACTTTATTAAAAATAAAACACAGCGTTTTCGCTACTACTAGTGTTGTAGCTTCCTCAGAGAATAAAACAGCAAACATTTTTTGGCGCCAATGTTGCAGAATATAAATCAGAGAATCACTTATTCAATTAATTAAAAAATAGAAAACAATTAACTTAAATAGAGTTAATTAAAAATATCACTTCCCTACTACATACCAATAAGTTTGTGAAAGTAATAGTATATATACACGCTAACATAGACAAGAAGTTATAGATCATGTCAGTTTAGCAATAGTAGCGTTGTAGCTGCAGGATATAGTCAAGGTTACCTAAGTGAATAAAATATGTAATAAAGTATATAAAGCTATAACCAAACACGTTCCAAGTCATGTCATTAAAGCGCTATGCCTCCACAAAGTAAATATGTAACCAGAGTTAAATGAAACCTCAGTAAGGCACTGTGTTATAGAATAAGTAAGTACCAGTAATAATGCAATCAACATGCTAAAAATTAACTACCATTATAATAAAAATAAAAGTCAAAACTAAAAAAAATTAAACAAGTGTTACCAATACTTGTCAATACAAAATATTTAAAAATATAAGTAAACAAAATTATTTATATGAATAAAAAATGCTCAAGTGTATCTTGGTGGATAAGAGTAAAACAAAATTAAGATACAAAAGGCCAACAAGGTAATCAGCATGGGAAATATTCTACTAAGAAAGACAATAGTGTTGGTAACTATATTGGAGAGAACAGGTGAAGTTATCTTGAGTAACTTGAGACATGAAATATTACAGTGTTCATTAAGACCAGGGAAGTGAAAGGCATCCAACTTAATCTGCCATTCATTCAAGTTCCCAAAAAGAGAAAGAAAGTAGGCCCACCTCTTATATTGTGTGGAATGTGATCGATGGCTATAAGTGGAACTTGTGTCCACTATGTTATATAGTCAATTCTTATCCCACTGTTGTCTCTTCCTTTTGATTGCGTAAATTACATATGCTAGATTAGTAATTTAAATGGTAATGATGTCTTTCTCCAACCAGCAGCGAAAACAACATTTCACAATTTTAGTTGTAGACAATGGACTTGGTATCAGCAGCTATTTTATGGCAAATCCTATATTTCTAGTGGAACTTGTGTCCACCCTGTGACTATATCAGCAGCTACACCAATTGCATTGTTCCGTCTTAAATGAGCACATACATTTTGCAATGACCGCACATAAATGTACTTTTGTACTTTTGCAATGACCGCACATACATGTGTATTAATTCTCTCTGTAGTTAATTACAATTGGAATTGACAGAAAATGCATAATAGTTATAACTGCCCAAAATAGGTTGTCCTTTGTGTGTTTTGCTGCCTGGAAACTAATCCACCAGTCACTAACACCTGCCAAAATAGTATAGCAGCTATCAAATTATGCTACCATTGCATTATTTTGACAAGTCCAGAAAAAGTGAGGATTCAGTGTTCTCCATTAACAATCAGCTTAATGGTTGCAGGGGGTTCAGAGCAAAATATAAAATAAAGCCTTATTAAGGAGAGAATCTTATATTTCATTGTATTTGACACAGTATTTATTGGATAAACTTTCTTTTATTTGTGTATTCATATGTTGGAGACAGACAGGAGCTATTGTTTAAATACAATTATTGTTTTTTTTAGATTAAATTTATAGTGATTTCCCTTTTAATGTACTGTGACACTGCCAGCCCAGCTATCTGTAATTTTGTAAACAATCATATGTCATATGCTTGTCCTACAAATGGAAGTGAACTGTATGTTATGTACTGAGCTTCAAGAATGTAACCACAGTGTACCCTACTGGAAAGAACAGAAATGTATATCAACTATATACCTGTGCAAATGTATGTTTTAATAGTAGAAGCTGGAACATACCGAGTTAACTTGCAAAACTTCAAGAAAATAAGTGGAAATTGTTTTATGATTCTGTTATCTCTCAGTTTCAGCTCAGCACAGACACAATGCCTAGAGCTAGATGTTTTTCTATTGTCTTGAAACAGAGATAATTACTAGGTTTCAAATGTAAAAGTGATTTTATTGCTCCATGACTTCCTAGTAGCTGCACACGTCTGAGAGATATGTATTTTTGACACAGAGGTGTTAAATTCTAAGTATCTGCTTAGCCTGGGAACTGAAATCAGGTGACAAAGAGTGATGTCATCCGAGCTAACCCAGCAGTAATGTTGAATATTAATTTAGAACTCTCTCAGAGAGAAAGCCTGTGCATTTTGTATCTTGTCTTGGACCTAGAAACACCCATCATCTGCATTTGCCTTGCTCTGTAAGTAAGTTATTTAGGGCATAGTATCTTTTATATATAGATAAGAATATAGTAAAAATTAGTTTAGATGTTTTCTCTATTTATTTGAGACTGTTCAGCAATGCTGTTTTAAAGTATTTCCTGGGATTCTGAACTATGTAGTTACTGTGTTGTTTGAGTATTGTCTTGTTCTTTTGTTATTTATTATTAAATATATTGAAACCTTTTAATTGTGGCTGGTTTGTTTAGAGATATTTAACCTCTTAAGAGTACTTGCATATGTATTTAGTGACACTGTACAGGCCACTACTACATAGCCTTGGTCTTGGTCACACTTACCATTTGGATAATAGTAACATTACACAGTAGGATTGGTCGCCCTTTGTAAGGGCCTTTATAATAGCTGATACATAGGGTTTGGTGGCAGCAACTACCTTATAGTCTGGGCAGAATGGGGCATAGCTAGTAAACCTGTGCCAGCCTTCCACAGGTGTGTGTAAGTTTGTTGTTGTGTCTTTCGGCTTTTCCCGGTTAGGGGTCGCCACAGTGGAACTCCGGTCCGCTAATGATTGGCAGTAGATTTTTACATGCCAAGTTGCCAGCCCTGATGCACAACCTTCCATGAAGGTATGCACATTCATGCATGTCTCTACACAGAAGACGCTCTTGCTGAGAATCGAACCGGACAACATCTTAGTGTGAGGCGACAATGCTACCGCAGCACCACCACCGCAGTATAGGTGTGTGTGCGTTTGTATATAAATCAAATCTCAAAGTGTGTGTGTGTCAGCTACTTGTGCAGGGACACGAAGCACTGGCTTGACCACTTGGCTGAGATCTTAAGCCTATAGCTGTGCCAGTGGGGAATCTTATTGGGGGATCTTGAGAAAGAGGCAGAAACTAACCTAAGACTGACTATGATCTCTGTATGCTCTTAAGGGAAATTGCATTTTACAATACAGTACAGTAGGTACAAGACCATCACATGGGGACAGGTTTTTATTTGGACTTTTTTTCTACTGTCAAAACAAGAAGCCATGGAGGAAAGTTTCAGACCTATTTGTTCTAAACCAGATTGTGTTGGAAAGGAAATCTGGAATGATTATTCTGAAAATAGATTTAAATTTCAAAGACAGTAACTCTTTCATTTATTTATTTACACTTTATTGACTGAGTTAGTCCCACTAGGCCAGTGACCTCTGTTCAGGGGAGACCTGAGATGGTATTCATATTGAGTAGGGGAATTTGGCCAGGGCACTGGGGTTCTGCCCCTACAGTTTTTTATAAGTACCATGAGATCTTTCACATCTACCTGAGCTACCAGCAGCTCAGGCATATGGGGCCCCAGGAAAAAATACTTCCACAAGAAAAAAAACTGTCAGAAGCATCAAATAAAAAAATGTGTCCATTAATACAACAGATTTGTGAAAAACAGTATATAGACCAAGAAACATTGATCTGTTTGGAAAAAGAAGCATCTGAGGAAGTGCAAAAATGTAGAGATTCACACAGTCCATGTTACTACAGAGCAGCATTAGTTTGCAGAGTACAGATCTGTGGGGATTGACTGGGGACAGTTCTAATTGTCTGCGGGGGGGGGGGTCCCGCATCACTCCTACCATGTATGTGTCAAGTGTGGCTACACCATCAATTATGTATAATCTAAAGAGGAGACCATGAAAGCCACTGCTGTATCCCACAATATATGTCCTCATTTCATGTATGAAGCATTTTGTTAAAGCTGCCCTGAAGCTGTTAAGCAGTGCACCCCTGGAAAAAATAACACTGCTTTGTGGAGAGGGTGCATTAGTGTCTGCACGTTTACCATGTGTGAACCTATACATGTGCACCCCTAAATTTGTGTCAGTAAGGTAAGTCCTTAATGAAAACTTGTGGGCTTTATGAATTGCACACACAGGCACATGCAGCCATTTGCATGCCTACTCTACATCGTGCAGTTTGCAGGTACACAAGGCATAAGCACACATAAGCACACATAAGCACACATAAACACAAACACACATAAACACAAACACAAACACAAACACACATAAACACAAACACAAGCACACATAAACACAAACACAAACACACATAAACACAAACACAAACACACATAAACACAAACACAAACACACATAAACACAAACACAAACACACATAAACACAAACACACATCTAAATAATTTTCTTGTTGCTTGTGAAACGTGTAGGACTATCCCCAGGCATTTGCAGACTACGTTTATTAAGCCTGGCCACTGAACGTAAAATAAGCTTGTCAGTATGAAGACATAAACAACTGTACGTACATCTGTTAATAGTAATGCAAATATACAAATGACACACGACAGTGACAGCTGTCTTCACATCCGAGTCCTGTATAGAGTGGTGAAGTCATCACAGGCTTTTGACATTTGTTGCATACTATATTCAAAATACTTACTGGTGAACATGTATAAAAATTACCAGATATAACTGATTATATAATATCAGATTATTTTGAATTTATAGATTTTCTTCATGGTCCTGAGATGAATAGGTTGATTGTTCAAGTTACTTGCAATGTAGCTGTGAAATAAAGAATCCATAGTCATTATTGCATATTATAAATTGCAACCAGTTACCTTGTACTGACATAAGGCTTTTTGCTGGAAAGCACCACTAAAGGATAGTCAGTCTTTTGTTAGCATTATCAAGGCTCAGGTCACTGAAGGAGAAAGTGACATGAAGAGGTTAGGGCTTGTCTGTGAACAGCAAGCAGTTCATTTCTTTGGTGAGGTCACAGTCATGAGATCTTGGTGGTAAAGATAAAGCAAAATGAGTTCCATTGCAGTACAAACTCTTTTTTTTTTCTGTTTTCATGCTCCTAGTTGACAAACCAGTGCAAATTATACATGCATGAAATAATTCAGAAACAAAGAGGCATTAATTAGTTCTACTTTCCACAAGCTAAATAATAATGACAAGGGCAACGAATCTGATACCGTACGTCATTCCAATGCTTGGTGACATTTTTTGACAATGCAATAAGCATGAGATCCCAAAGGCAGTGAGTTGCCCAAAGTGATACCTAGTTGTTTGGTATTGTGTATACATTGGGTACTATCCTGGTTTTTGGCTGTAATGACCATAATGTGACAGTATTTAAAGCAGAACAGACAAGAACAGAAAAAAAAAAACAATTTGCTGTTATTAGCATTAAGTAGGGGTTGACAGTCTGGTAACCACTGAAAGTGGAATGTAGATATGAGGATGGGATCAGAGTCTTCTGCATTCTCAGTCATTTTCTGAACAGAGTATGAATGTTTATACACAGTAAGATGATAAACAACAATTACTCTCTTCAAGAAAATAGATGAGCTGAAGCTCACTCCATTCCGCAAGGAGGGGAGAGAAGCAACTGTGACCAAACAAACCTTGTTGAAAGAGCTGGTCCATTATATGACTTTCTGTTCTGATAGGTACAGCAAAGTACTTCAGGATCCAATTAGAGCTCATTCTCCTAGGACAACAGCTACATCTTCAGCAAAATTTAAACAACTTTCTACTCAGGACATCCCAGAAGTAGTAATTTAGACTATTGTGCATAGTTTAACAAAACTTCATAAGTTGGAAGCCCCTTATAGGCTTTGTCATGACTGCACTACAGAGGATCTTGTAATGATCAACCTCCTTAATAGACTTCTCAACCACTTAGCTCTAGAAAGCTGGGCAAAGCCTGACATCATGGGGAGGCAAAGGCCCAAACTCAGAGACAGATTTCAAATATTACTCTTATAAATTTAGAAAATTGCTAGAATAATAAGATTTGTTTTATCATGTATTTTCTGAAGGACTGTGGAAGTGACACCCCAACCCCAAGTGCAAAAATGGGAAAAAAGGGTTATGGATGGATGGATGGATGGATGGATGGGTGGATGGGTGGAAGGATGGATGAGCATGGCTGTATTCCTCATGTGTTGCTACCTAACTCATTGCATGTAGTCATTGCTGGTATAGTCATTTATGCACTAGTATTTATGCAAACAGGGTATGTTGCTCATGATTATGGGATTAAACTCTGTATTTCTGAAAAGAGTAGAGAGCTCCAGCTTTAATTTATTTTTAACCTGGTAAGTAGATTGACTCAGTACTGTTTTTTTTCAGTCCCAACCCTTGCACATAAGATGCTCTTGCATTATATTAATTTACATAAAACCCAACAGCAATCAGTCAGAGAGCAGGATGAAGATGTGACTAATAAGCTACCCAAATGGCATAATTCATTTATTCTCATCATTTCTATGTGCAAAACACAAAGGAAATGCCTGGCATGTTAACTGCATGTTACAGCAGGGACTCGTGTATGGCAGAAATGGCTTTGAAATATTTCCAAGGCCAGCAGTTTTACTTTTGCTACCACATGGTCAGACAGATTTTACAGAAAATATTGCATAAAACTATTGAAAACAAAACCCACCTGCACTTCAGATGAGGCATTAAAAATAAAAAAAACACCAGTAGCAGAGTGTTCATAAATCATTTTATCCCATTACCAGAATGTTTCTAATTCCAGCTGCAGTAAGTACAGCAGACAGGTTATAACATGCATTTTAATCAGCCATTGAATTTTAATTTATGGGCTGCTGTTTAGGCTTATTTAATATGTTGTACTGATATCCTTAAGAGAAATGGGAACACACTTAATCATTTCAGCTTTCCCTGTACTTTACCATTGGGGATATTTTTTTGAGAAACAGCAGCTAACTTTAGTTTCTGTGTGTACAAATTATTTTTGGTAAATGGTTGGTTGACTTTTAATTTACAATGTGGTTAAAGTTACCGACATTCATGGTACACTAGATAATTACATCAGTTAATAAGAGAAACATCATTCTTCATGTATGCTCGCATGTGCCTGCGCGCGCGTGTGTGTGTGCATGCATATGTGGTGGGGGTACACTAATGCTAAGTATATTTGCAGAGCTGTAATTTTTCCATTCATAGTAACTGCTGGTTCTCATTGTGTTTCTAATTTGCAGGGTCCTCCGATGGCTCATTTCCAGTCTTGAGTGGCAGTTGGAGTCACACGCCATCTTTTCATGCTTTTTTATTGTCACAGCTAGTCACAGCTCGTCACCAAAATAAAGGAAACAGTCTGTTTGCCTAATAGTTGTTTTGTGTAAGTCAGTGAGCATGTGTGTGTTTGTGAGTGCATGTGTCAGTTTATTGTCTGTATGTCCATGTCTTTATATATATGTATATTTATAAAACATATACAGAGAGATGTGTATCTATAGCTATATGGACCAGATGATATTTGTTGAATGTTATTTTGGCTGACACCTTTCCTGTCATTCTTGTTTAGTCAGCTGAAAAGATGATGAACATTGCAGTGAGATTAACATAATACTGGGGTTGGGGAATATGCCCTTTCTGTGTGTTTTTGGGTTGTATCACTGTTGGTATATTTACATTAGTGGGAGCCATGCTTTCCACATGTGGGCGGTGGATGGGCTTGCACCACTGCAGGAAATTTTTACAAAGCAAAGTGTGGAACCATTCTCTGGCTCTTATGTATTTTAGTGTTCCACAGGTCTGCACACTCACTACATGACCTGCAGCGGCTGGCACTCAGCAAAATGCCCTGCTGTTCACAGTACTGCCACCTAGACTGCCATTTCAGAAGCAGGGATATAAATAAATTAAACTTAAAATGTTAAACAATAGACCGAATTCTGTAGCTCTGGCACTGGTATAGACTTTCCCTTACCAAGATAAGCAGCAGACTTCTGCAGTTCATATCTGTCAGTCACACTACAAACGGAGTCAGGTGTGAGTACCCAAAATACATCTGGATCAGCACAGTGAACAACCAGTGGTCTGGCAGCTTGGTTCAGAAGCTTAAGGTTATAATTTACTAGATGTATGATCTTGTAGTCCTGAGTTTGATTCTCTCAGTCTCCATTTGTAAGTCATTTTTTCAGACAGTGCTCCCACATCATTGCTGAAAAGACACAGTTGTGCCTAGTGAATTTACAGAGTTGACAAATATAAATAAATAAGTGCTAACAAAGTGACTGGATGCCTTTCTCAGTCATTACAAATAAAATGTTATAAATGAAAACCTATAGATGAAGAGGTCCAGTATGATTATGTTCCTACTGGATGGGCATATGAGTTCTGCAATATGTTCAGCTACATGGGACCACTGTACCTATCCATGTTTGTGCAACTATATATACTAATGGTGCCTGCACAAGAAATAGCAATGAGGCCCACCCACACATGCTGGGCTTATGCCCATTGTTGAAAGCACAGCAAAAGGAAGACAAAAATCTGAAAACACATGAAGGAAGATAGCAGACAGATGTTGACATGTAAAATACTGAGCTAAAGTAACTGCACCTCACAAAAAGACATTTACAGCTATGGGTTTTGTACCAAATGTTGACTTTAAAAATGCATGCATTACATTTTGGATGACAGTGTGCACAAAACTCTTCTAATGTAGCAATTACAAAATTAGAGTACTATCGAAACATTAATGGTTAAATATTGCAACAGGCTATAAATGGTGATTTTATAAAATAGTACATAACTGTGAATTTGAAAATAAATCTATAACTTTTTTATGAATCAGACTCTAACACATATGTGAATGCACTTAAGCCTTATGAATCCAGCAGCAGATAAACAAAAATTTGTGATTTAATTTGCAATATTTGTGTTTTGGAGAGTGTGATCTTTTTTTCTGTGCAATATATAAAAACATATATGAAGTCTGTAACTGCATTCTTCTGGGAAATACATCAACTGTAACCAGGATGTGAAGGTATAGTAGACATATGAAACAGAAAGTGTAATTATTCAGATCTGAGATTACAAGATTTGTGAGTATTCCTAAGCCAGGAAACTAAAACTTTAAAAATAAATTTAAAACATTCATTAAGGAGATGACTCGTTAGTAGGTAAATGTGAAAGTCTGCTACTTTGCGTCTATGGTTTATGGTTGGAAAAGCTAAGAGAGTGGGAGGATGACATAATGGTTAAGGTGTTTACCTTAAAGACATAAGGTGCAGGGTTTAAATTAAGCCAGGAAACTAAAACTTTAAAAATAAATTTAAAACATTCATTAAGGAGATGACTCGTTAGTAGGTAAATGTGAAAGTCTGCTACTTCGTCTATGGTTTATGGTTGGAAAAGCTAAGAGAGTGGGAGGATGACATAATGGTTAAGGTGTTTACCTTAAAGACATAAGGTGCAGGGTTTAAATTAAGCCAGGAAACTAAAACTTTAAAAATAAATTTAAAACATTCATTAAGGAGATGACTCGTTAGTAGGTAAATGTGAAAGTCTGCTACTTGCCTATGGTTTATGGTTGGAAAAGCTAAGAGAGTGGGAGGATGACATAATGGTTAAGGTGTTTACCTTAAAGACATAAGGTGCAGGGTTTAAATTAAGCCAGGAAACTAAAACTTTAAAAATAAATTTAAAACATTCATTAAGGAGATGACTCGTTAGTAGGTAAATGTGAAAGTCTGCTACTTTGCGTCTATGGTTTATGGTTGGAAAAGCTAAGAGAGTGGGAGGATGACATAATGGTTAAGGTGTTTACCTTAAAGACATAAGGTGCAGGGTTTAATTCTCACATGGGGTAACTGGCTAGGCTTCAAATGGCCCAAAAGGGTAGTTAGCCTAGTACTAATCTATGAACCTATGAACGTATTTGTTGGGTTGGGAGGGTGGCCTATTGGTTAAGGTGTTTGCCTTACAAACACAAGGTGCAGGGTTTGAGTCTCACAAGGGATAACTGGCTAGGCTTAAAATGGCTCCCAAAGGCAGTTAGCTTAGTACTAATCCATGAACCTATGAACCTATAAGCCAAATAGTTATATACACAGTCAGAAAAAGGAAAAAAAGAAAAACAGGTTAGAACAGAATTATGAACTACCCTGGGAATTATGATATAAGAATCTTTGAGTTCTCTCCACTTACCTCTTTTTGATATGTTAGGAAAATTCAGCCAGTTTAAATTAGAGCTCACTAATTATTTTACTTAAGAAAGAGGTAGGAAAAGGTTTAACTGTAGACAGACTTTTTCTTGTAATCTATTTGTTCAAAATGATTATTTTCTGTTTATCATGTTTTTTGTATATTGTATTTATTTATTTAGCCACTGTTGACTGTGTTAGTCTCACTAGGCTAGTGGACTCTTTTGAGGGGAGACTCAGGATGGTAGGGGGAAATGTGGCCAGAGCATCAGGAAACTTCCCCTACTCTTTTCCATAGGTGCCATTGGATCCTTAACATCACCTTGAGCAACCATCTCAAGCAGATGTGATCTTGTTTAATGTCTCATCCAAAGGATAACACACCAAGAAGTGCAGCAACACCCTAATGCTACACTGCAGTGTCAGCAATCCACTCACCTGGAATGAGAATAGAACCCAGAACATTCTGGTCTCCAGCACCATGTTGAGCCACTGACACTGCTTTTAAATGTACTGCTTAACACATTCCTTCTTAAGTACATTTTTCTTTTATTTATTCACTTTTATAAAGCTCACAACCTGTCATCTTTTTACTTATTTATTAATTTATAAGGGATATTTATTTCCAAATGGTAACAAGCTTAGGCATGCTCTTCTAAGTGGCCAGACTGCTCTTCTACAAATTATGATTTGTGTTTATACTTACGTGTCTTATTGTCAGGATTTGAAACAGTAACTGAGATTTCCTGATACTGGTAATCTGCCATAGTGGAAGCCTTACCTTCAGACAGGACAGAAGGTTGTAATATTGAATAATGCTAGCAGCCTTCCCTGTGTGTGTGTGTGTGTGTGTGTGTGTGTGTGTGTGTGTGTGTGTGTGTGTGTGTGTGTGTGTGTGTGTGTGTGTGTGTGTGTGTGTGTGTATGTGTGTGTGTGCATATGTAATAATTCATGCAAAGTATAATTACTCTGTGCAAGTGAGCACTGGAAGGCACTGAAATCCAGAGTTACTGGTAAGAAAGGAGGAGTCTGGCAGTTAGGTTAAAGATTCTGCTCAGTGGGGTATTGATTGTGGCCTATTTTGCAGTATATATAGTGTACACCCATATCCAAGGTAACAGTACATATTTCCCACATGCTCTTGTGGCCAGATTGCATTTAGTAAAGTGTTTAGTAATTCACATCTGTGTACATTTTTTAATACATTTATCTGTTTAGTACCAGTGGTTTGACTCATGAGACCACACTGCTGTTGGCCATCAGATTTAAATGGAGAAATGTATTTGCCAATCCTACCCAAGTATAGGCTTCCAAACAGAACTGGAACACACACTTCCTTGTAAACTATGCAGAGACCCCTAAGTAAACCGCAAGAAACAGAACATAATAGCACTTCCTGAAGATTTTCTGAATAGTTCAAAAATGTTGACCCTGTATTGTTTAGTAAGGAATATTTGTACCTTTTTGTTGTTTCAAGCTACAAAATACAACATTGTATTCAATAATGGACCACATCACTGTGACTTCCCTAGAGTGATTATACAAGTTCTTTAGAATTAAGTGGACCAATGAGCATGCTTTTCTGATTTCAGTAACCACACACACTGTGAACATTTTAAGTTCTCTCTACCACTGTTCCTACAGCTCTAAAATGATATTTTTTAAGATTTGACCACTTTTTTAATGATTTACATCTTGCCTGTTCTCACAATGTCACATTTACAAACATTAAAGGTGCGGTCATTAGTCTTAAATGAGGTGTATATTTTTGTAGAGCATAGAACTTTGGCATCTTTTATTGAAGTAATTATACTACCCAGCTTGCACTTTTTAACATATGTAGTTATCCATAACCATTCCCCATTTTTTATATCTAAGAAGAATAGTCCAGAAAGAAGTTCCATCGTATGGTAGAACTACTATATCAACAAGCTCTATCATAAAAAGAAAAGAAAAAAACTCCTGGCCATCATGAAAAGATGGTCACTGTGTCATTTAAAAAAAGGATTTAAAACTGGTTAAGTGAGACTCAGATTTACCATTAGGAAATTTAATTTCAACAATGAACTTAAGGTTGCAACTAATTCAAAAAGACAAGTCATTCTTCAGTTATATTAGGAAGCATAGAAGCAACCAACAGTTCTGAACTGAACTTGCTTCCAATGGTACCTCCTTCTCTGACCCCTGAAGATACTGCTAATATTCTTACCCAAAAATTATTTCTCAACTTCACTCCACCCAAGCACCCCTCTGTCCCCTCTATTCCCCATCACACGTCCAGTCCTGAGATCAATTTAGACCTAGTCCCTTTGGCACTTTCCAAAATTAAAGACACTGTTTCCATGGTACTTTACAATAATCCTGGATGTCTGCTAAAAATGCAGAGTCCCACCTAGTAAAATCCCTTCATCAGCTGTCTAACCTGAGCCTCTCCACTGGTTATGGCCTCAAGGTGTACAAAATGGCAGCTGTGATAGCCTGGCATAAAGGTGGTCTTTTTACTGACTGGGGAATTAAAGCCCTATTTGTCTCACTAGAATCATTTGCAAGGCTATGGAACATATTTTTTATTGAAAATAATCCATAAGACATTGATTAAAGACATATCCTTATTCTGTCTTACAGCTGATCCGAAACGGATAGAAAAGATAAAGACAGAGAGTAAAACAAGAAGACAAAAGGAGGAAAATAAGTTACATTATATAATTTATAGCGTAAAATGGAATCTGATTTTAGTAGCTACAGAGAGACAGATAGAGGAATAGACAGATAGACTGACTGATCCTTTAGCGAGATCCCTCAATTCAAAATCTAAAAAAGTGACATTGCCGAAGCATTTCAAAACAATAAAATCATTCTTTCTGTTACCACTGATGCCAACAATATTTTAATCTAACTATTGGTACAACAATATCTACCATATCTAAGAGAAATATTTCAGCTGAAAAAGAATTTCCTCTTTGATCAAAACTTGAATTAATTCATGAGTCCTTTCTCTGTGTCTACTTGTTTGAGTGTATGACCACCATCAGTGATATAAATCAGCAGGTTCCTGTAAACAATGCCAACAAGCAGACGATCTATTAACATGTATCAAAAACAATTTATATACGAATAATTGACACATTTCTTTATACATCTTTGAAATTAAATAATTTGCATAATTATTCAAAGTTTCATATTCATTCCATAAATGTTTATATAAATTAGGTACTAAAAATGTTACCACAGGGAAACAACAGGTGATCTTTATTAAATTTAATATTTGGAAATATAATCATTAAAATATTCTGTCATGCTAAAGTCTGATGATAATAGTCTCAATACTATCAGAATAGGGCATTTTGTTTTCACAAGTGTATTTCTAGTTATTAAACTTCTTTATCTGAATATTGATGTTAATTATATTAATAAATGTATTGGACATGTATAAATGTCCGACATTGCTAGAACTCCTTGATCTCCTGGTGCAGATGCAAGGAATACTGAGTGACCCACCTCTCCATAAGAATTTAGTAACCGCTCTCTTTATCTGGGAAATCCATACTTTCATTGGTGGTGTCAAAATATTTTGTAAAGGGAATAAAATTAGGGGTAAAACAAACATATTAACAATATAAATCCTTCCTAGTAATGATGAAAATTTGTTTTGTAACTTTATTAATGCATTATCAATTTTGGCCTACAATGTGTATAACTTGTATTATATAATTGAGGATATTTTTTGAGATATATAAATTCCAAGAAGTTTTATTTCTAAAACAATTGAAATACTGGAATGTAAATGTTTTGGTTATCATATAAAAATAATGTTTCCGATTTATTGTAGTTAATCATATAACCAATGATACATTGGGCTTCCTTTATAGTATTACACATTCCATTTAAGGAGTTCACTCTGCTGCCACGAGCATTAGATCTGCATATGCTAATAATTTAAATTTGTTTAAATTTAACACAGCTTGCCAAATTGTATCTTGCTAAAAATGATTAAGTTTCAAATAATGAGTAGCAATGTCTTACACCAGTTGTTAATAAAAACGTGTGCAACTTGTTATTTAATTTTACATACGCTTCTGATTGTGTATATAAATTCTGTGTAACATTAATTACTGAATTATGAATGTTATAATATTTTAACATTTCCCAAATCTAATTTCAAATCAAATAATCAAATGCTTTTCAGGCATGTAGTTTAATAATAAAAAACAGCGTGAAGCCAGGTAAAAAACAGTTTTACTTTACTTCTGAAGAAGTTCACTGTGTGAATGAAAGCGCTTACTGAATTGAATTATTAAAGCTGATTTTTACCTGGCTTCACTCGGTTTTTCATTATTTTTCACTTATGCAGTGTTTAGGCATCTAGTTTAATCAGATCAATATGCTTTGATTCTTTAATATTTTTTAATGTAGCTAGAAAATTAAAGCTTGGAGCAATTTGTTTTGTCATATTTTTATTTGACGATGAAACATATTATCGATGAACTAATAAACAATAATATAGATGATACACCAAACGAAAATGTGCCGAGCAGAAACACAACAATGGGTCAATATTAAAACTTTTGGATTGAGACAAAACTCAGAACCAACTCAAACTCTAAAAAACACAAGTTTATTATAAGATAAGCACTTTCGCAAATTACATTTGCTTTATCAGATCTTTATTTGTTGTCGTTACCCAGCAGTTTATCCCCTCGGGTATTGTGTTTTATTTTATTTGAATATTATAGATGAGCTTATACCCCTGCACACACATCATTTCAGCTTTATAAAAGGCAGCTCATGTCTGCTCAACCTGGCTGAGTTCTTTGAAAAAGTTACTGAGGTTATGGATAATGGGAATACACTCCTCAATGTTTATCTGAGCCTTGCGAAGGCTTCTGAAACTATTCCCCATGCTGGGATTATTGACAAAATCTTCCAAATCAAAATTAACCCACACATGGTTTATTAGACTGGCAATTGGCTCTCTGATAAAACCCATACAATTAAGTTTTGAGGTATTTGCTCTAGACAGACAAATGTCACATATGGTGCATGTGGTGTCCTACGGTATATATTTTTGTAGCATAAAAGCCGATATCAACAGATTACGACTAACCAAGGTTGCTGATGATTGCACACTGGGGAGAGGCATATCACATTGTATTCTAACACCCAGATTCTCCAGGAAGGGCTGCACCAAACAAGGGGTTGGTGTCTTAGCCATGGGATATAACCTCAACACCAAGAAATGCAGCACAGTCCCCTTGCTAAATCTTGAGTCACTGTTGCTTATCCAATGGGTAACATTCCACATAAATCTGACACAGTCAGTCCCTTGCTAAATCTGGAGTCACTGCTGCTTATCCAATGGGTAACATTCCACATAAATCTGACACAGTCAGTCCCTTGATAAATCTGGAGTCACTGCTGCTTATCCAATGGGTAACATTCCACATAAATCTGACACAGTCAGTCCCTTGCTAAATCTGGAGTCACTGCTGCTTATCCAATGGGTAACATTCCACATACATCTGACACAGTCAGTCCCTTGCTAAATCTGGAGTCACTGCTGCTTATCCAATGGGTAACATTCCACATAAATCTGACACACTAATTGGGGACCTGGATACATACGTTGAGAACAGACACTCCTTTGACAACACATCTCTTTGGTGGTTAGAAAATCACCCTATTTTGCATAACATATTCTTCATGGTATGTTCTCAAGGTTCAGAGAAGTAATAGCTCCAGTTTATTCATCCATTATTAGGCCTGTCATTGAATATAATGCACCTTCCAGCATGTACCTCACTACGTACCTAAACCAGCATGAGGAACCTGAACATTTCCTCACCAAAAAGATCTCAGGTCTCAGTACACTTAACTATTCTGGCACACTAAAAGCCATGTGTCTCTACAGACTCCTGATTGGGGTGATCTTTGCTTATGTTGACATGCTATGAGCTCAGCATTCTTTGAATTCCTTCACCTGCGGTAAAGCACCTGTTCTAAATGCTTTCCATGGACGGCGTCCTCATCTTACTTTGTTCTCTTGCATCTCTTGTTTTTAATATGGCACATGTGGACTTGTCTCTGTTTACATTCCATAAGACACCAAAACATCTCTTGCATTTTCCCTGAAGCTCTACAAAGTAAAATCTTTTTTTTCTCTTCATATATAACCTTAGATTATATTTATATATAACCTGTCCTGCCACATGAACAACACCAGATGGTGTGAGAGATGCCTAATGCAACATATCCTCAATTTCTGGAATAAGCTGTCCTTACATCATAAGTAGGATAATTCCCTAGCAAGTTTTAAACAACAGTCTAGATGACTAGATGGTTGATAACAAATTTTCAAAAGGGATATATGGAGAAAATCTGATCAACACAGGACATTGCTAGTCTCTCAACAGTACTGGGTGATGTGGCTGAGTTTCTCAATGGTCTCCTTGGCTGCAAGCTTAGTAAGAACTATGAACCTCTGACCCCATAAGTGGCACCAGGACAGAGCCCTGAGGGGCATCACTGGTGACACTGTTTGGAGTGAAAAGACATCCCCACCCTAAATTGCAAACTCCTGTTGCTTAACTAGAATTTTACCTATTAAATTATGAATTGAATGATGACAACAGCTCCTGATAGAATAAACAGTCAAATTGCCAGAACGAACGCTCTAATGCTTAAATGCTCTGATACTGAATGCTCAAAAGTTTCACAAATTGCAGTTCATAAAAATGCAACTGTTTAAAAGAAACGATTTATTACCAACCATGAAGTTAAGCGCTTTTCGTCCCACAGGTAGTGGGACTTCTTCAGACAACCAGAACATTAAAACACCAAGGTTTAAAAAGCTAGTTTGGCGCCAAAATACAAACGCCGTTGCTAGGTTACTAATAACAGTAATGTAAAAAATATATATTCAAACCATTAAACACACGTGACAAAGGTCTCCTTCCTTTTCTAGTAATAGTAGTAAATATATTACATTAATAACACACAACTTCCTAATGTAAAAAATGTGATAAAACCAAATTGGCTGTTTGCCTTAACTGTTTAAACCGAAATGCAAAAATGTAAGGTATTTTACTTAACTGTGACAATATGATCTTTCATCTACCTTACTAAATCTCACTAGGTAATTCAAGTAAATAACCATAAAATATTATTCAATAAATAATGCAGATGATGCACTGTACACACGAAATACATAATATTCGCGTGACGATGGTTTAGACAAACTGACTAGATGGGGAAGGAGAGGTAGAATGATAGAAAGGAAGGAGACCTTTGTCACGTGTGTTTAATGGTTTGAATATATATTTCTTACATTACTGTTATTAGTAACCTAGCAACGGCGTTTGTATTTTGGCACCAAACTAGGTTTTTAAACCTTGGTGTTTTAATGTTCTGGTTGTAGAAGTCCCACTACCTGTGGGACGAAAAGTGCTTAACTTCATGGTTGGCAATAAATTGTTTCTTTTAAACAGTTGCATTTTTATGAACTGCAATTTGTGAAACTTTTGAGCATTCAGTATCAGAGCATTTAAGCATTAGAGCGTTTGTTCTGGCAATTTGACTGTTTATTCTATCAGGAGCTGTTGCTTTCAGTCTCTTTGTGTGTTGTCCAGTTCACCAGTATTTATTGTCTAGTATGAATTGAATGATATTTAATCATTTTAATTTGTACTTAGTTCCTTATGTAAAATAGTGTTAGTTGCCTTAACAAGGATGATATAAGCAGCATGTTCTGTCAGTCCTGCATCAACAGCTGCTGCAATTTCTTCAGTGAATGTCATAAGATTCAAAAGGAAAGATCTTTTATAAACCCATGTAGTTCCTTATGTAGGAGAAGCAAGTAGCCTGTGTTTTCTGGATAAGCTCCATTGTAACTGCGAGTCCTACATATGTGTGTAGTTCTGTAGAACTCATTCGTTATATGAACACAGACAAGAGCTCCAGCTCAGGGATTAGGGTACAGTGGGCAGTGAAAGTTATAGTCTCCATCATTATGTAAAGAGAAAGTAGAAGATTTTACTCTGTACATTCTCAGGGAAAATGCAAGAAGTATTTTGATACCTTACAGAACGTAAACAGATATGAGTCCACGTGTGTGTCCTATTAAAAACAACAGATGTAACAGAACAAATGATAATCAGGATTCAGTACAGGGAAGGCAACCAGAATTAGCTGCTAGGCAGGAGGAACTCAGAATGAGTCTGCACAGGTCGTATTCAAACAGCTGAAAAAGAAATAACTAAAACAAAAGAGTTTTACAATAAAAGGAAAATGGGTTGAATCGTGAGAGGTGAGGAAGTAAGATGGTCCAATTACTCGAGTTGTGTACGTGTGCTGTACCAGTATAGATTAAGGACAAGTGGAGGTACAGATAGATGTGGAGGTGCAGATAGACATAGAGCCTATCAGAAAACTGGGTTACTGGAAGCTAACCCAGCTGAGCTGAACAGAATGATTGGGAAGCTTATGTCAAGAAGTTACAGGTAGTTATATGCATTTTATATATATATATATATATATATATATATATATATATATATATATATATATATATAATGTGTGCGTGTGGGGGGGGTATGCATACCCAACCAGAAATATAACACACACACACACAATATATATATATATATATATATATATATATATATATATATATATATATATATATAGTCTATATTATATGAATGAAAGTGCATATAAGCAAACGCTCAATGAGTGAAAATCCTGGACAATATTTGTGGGGGGCTGCAGCCCCCACACCCCCTGCTAAATATATATTCCAACTCCGAGATCGCAGTTAGGAAAGGGCAAAAATTCCAATCTTCACTGTAGTGAGATCCCACAACACGCACCTCGATGTCCAGGAGTTTCGCTCATTAGAGCAGTCGCTTATATGAACTTTCGTTCACTTTATATCTTGAAAGATAACAGCACCTACGTAGATACTGTGCAAGGAGGCAAGACAGAGAAAACGGGGACTAGACATGACAGCTGGAACACAGAAGAAGGAAACAAGAGAAGTAAGAACACGCAAAGGTGCAAACAGAAAGGAGCAGCTCTCACCTCATGGTAGACCAGTACAGCAGGCAGGGAGAATAGGCCAGCAGATAGCCTTTACAAATGTGACAAAATGTAGAAGGGAAGGAACAGACTGATGTGATGTTAGGGTTAAGGATGGCCCCTGTGCACCACCTTACTAATGTATGCTAACCCTAACTCTGCAACTGCCCTTAAATTAAAGTTCCCCACTTTGCTTTGTAAAAATTTCCTGCAGTACTGCAGTTAGGTTGAGGCACAATTGACACCTCAGAAGAGTTACTGATTGGGCTTGAGTGCAGTGTACCCACATTCATTTAAACAGCTGAGGCTGATACTGCAGCTTTTTAAATGAATGTCTGTAGATGGTAGTAACTGTAACAAGAAGCTAGTGAAGCACTTTGATACTGTTCTGCAGTTATGAGGAAGCCTTATTTTGGTCCTCAAATTTGAGAGTGGAGGAAGGTGCTGATCTGGGAACTATCAATGGTGCCAAATGAGTTAACTAGCTCACTATCAATGGTGCCAAATGAGTTAACTAGCTAACCATCAATGGTGCCAAATGAATTAACTAGCTCCCTGTTAATGGTGCCAAATGAGTTAACTAGCTTGCTATCAATGGTGCCAAATGAGTTAACTAGCTCACTATCAGTGATGCCAAATGAGTTAACTAGCTCGCTATCAATGGTGCCAAATGAGTTAACTAACTCACTAGCAATGATGCCAAATGAGTTAACTAGCTCACTAGCAGTGGTGCCAAATGAGTTAACTAGCTCACTATCAATGGTGCCAAATGAGTTAAGCTATCAATGGTGCCAAATGAGTTAACTAACTCACTAGCAATGATGCCAAATGAGTTAACTAGCTCACTAGCAGTGGTTCCAAATGAGTTAACTAGCTCACTATCAATGGTGCCAAATGAGTTAACTAGCTCCCTGTTAATGGTGCCAAATGAGTTAACTAGCTTGCTATCAATGGTGCCAAATGAGTTAACTAGCTCGCTATCAATGGTGCCAAATGAGTTAACTAACTCACTAGCAATGATGCCAAATGAGTTAACTAGCTCACTATCAGTGATGCCAAATGAGTTAACTAGCTCGCTATCAATGGTGCCAAATGAGTTAACTAACTCACTAGCAATGATGCCAAATGAGTTAACTAGCTCACTAGCAGTGGTTCCAAATGAGTTAACTAGCTCACTATCAATGGTGCCAAATGAGTTAACTAGCTCCCTGTTAATGGTGCCAAATGAGTTAACTAGCTTGCTATCAATGGTGCCAAATGAGTTAACTAGCTCGCTATCAATGGTGCCAAATGAGTTAACTAACTCACTAGCAATGATGCCAAATGAGTTAACTAGCTCACTAGCAGTGGTGCCAAATGAGTTAACTAACTCACTAGCAATGATGCCAAATGAGTTAACTAGCTCACTAGCAGTGGTTCCAAATGAGTTAACTAGCTCACTATCAATGGTGCCAAATGAGTTAACTAGCTCCCTGTTAATGGTGCCAAATGAGTTAACTAGCTTGCTATCAATGGTGCCAAATGAGTTAACTAGCTCACTATCAATGGTACCAAATGAGTTAACTAGCTTGCTATCAATGGTACCAAATGAGTTAACTAGCTCACTATCAATGGTGCCAAATGAGTTAACTAGATCACTATGGCTTTGATTCCCTTTTCCACACTAAAAGAGGTTTTCCACACATTCATTGTTAACATTTCAAAACAAAAATACAAGCTAAATAATACTGAATTATTCTATTTCATTAGCAAAAGACATTGTAACCATAAAACAAAACATTTTAGTAATACTGTGAGTTCCCTAATTAAAACTGTTAGCAACTGTTCCACATATTTGAAAGACACTATTCCTTCTCTGGGAAACTGAAAGCTGAGAAGTATGGTTGGGAGGCTTTTTGATGGGTGCCAGTCCTTTTGATATGTAGGGCACAATAGTAAGTGGCACTTTCCAAAGTTATAGGGCACAACAGAGAGCATCACGTTCCAAAGTTGTAGGACACTATAGTGAGTGGCACCTTCCACAGTGAGAGGCACTTTCTAAAAAGTTTTTCTAAAGTTGCAGGAAACTATAGTGAGTAGAACCTTCCACAGTTGTAGGGCACTATAGTGAGTGGCACCTTCCAAAGTTATAGAGCACAATAGAGAGCATCACATTCCAAAGTTGTAGGACACTACAGTGAGTGGCACTTTCCATAGTGAGAGGCACTTTCCAAAGTTGTAGTGCACTGTAGTGACTGGCATCTTCCATAGCGAGTGGCACTTTCCAAAGCTGTAAGGTACTATAGTGAGTGACCGGCTCAAGACCCAGGACTTCAGGGTCAGTGCTGTGACCTCCATGCTGTTGATTACTGTACTATGAGTTATAGCCTCCCTAATCCATGGGCTCTGTATGAGATCACCCCCTTCTGCAGGGCAGTATGGTGAATGACAGAAAAAGCAGCAGGATACTATGATGAACGGCACCCTCCCGAGCTGTAAGGCACTATGGGTCTCAGTTCTAACAAACAGGGTCTCAAACATGGAGCATTAAGCCTTTATTGAAAAACAATGATACTGTCTCCTGGATGACAGCATTACTGAAGTCCTATATGATTTCTGATCTATGACTGCCTTCCACACCATATTTTATGTTTATATTTTATTTTATTTTGTCTGCATTTGATAGCTGAGTATGTACATGTGTTTAGGTATTTGAATTTGTTTACCCAGGCAGAGCACTGATTAATCCTAAGCAATTTCACTCTCAGACTGGTTCCAGTGTTACAGGTGGTCCTTAACCCTTTTCAGATATGACTCAGGTATGTACAGTACTTAAAACAATACTATTTGACAATATGCATTTTATAACAGAAATAATTTTACAAAATAAAATCTTATACATGCAATAAAGACTTGAACTTTATCAGCATTTGATTGACAGAATAAATTATACATATGATTCCTCCCCATTGTACACTTGGTAAAAGCTAAAGCAATATTAACAGTCTTTCATTTGTGTTTGGATTCCAACATAGGTTCATAGGTGTTTACTATGGTAATGACCACAAAGGCCCTTTTAAGCCTAGCTATGCATCCCAAATCTCTAATAAGTTCTGGTACCCATGATAAGTGTAAGCAGGAGCTTGGGGGATGAAACATTTACAAGAAGGGGCCTAGAGGATGGACCATTTACAGGCTGCCTGTGTCCATTAGAGACATAGATGCCAAACCAGGGATGAATTTCCTGTTCTCCATCTTGTTGTCCAAGTTACACTTGAAATGAGTTAGGGAGGAACTCTTCTTCATATGAATGGGGAGCCTGTTCCATAGAATGGTTAGTCTCTTGCATACATACCTTCCATACCTCTCAACTGTCCAGATTTTTGCAGAATATCCAGATTTTTGCCTTATATTTTTGGCTTGTTCTTCATAAAATTTGTGATTTCCTGGATTTTTCTGGAAAAATCAGTGAAGATTGATTTCACTAAATAATGACAGGCATTTTAGTTTTAGACTTCATATACCCCCAGAAAATGCACAGTAACACTAGACCTTTTATTCCAGCAAATTTCTAAGTTTATAAGAGCAATATTCAAAATTTGTCCCTATTTTTGGGACTTTGTCCCCCCATTATTTTTGACTTTGTTCAGAATTTTTGTGCTAAGAGGTTGAGTGTTATGATACCTTCTCTCCAGCAGATCTTATTTATATCACAGGTAAGGTTTAAGTCTTTAGGATGGTTAATGCTGGTACCATTTGTTTTGCAGATATGCAGGAGGTCCATCAGAGTGGGGTCTGACAATGCCTTGCATGCCAGAAATAGACAGAATACAGAAATAGGGCCTTGAGGTGGTCTTCATAGGACATGTTACTTATGCCCTGTATTCTTTTAGTGAAGAATCTCTGTGGACGTTCCAGGTGTTGCATATACCTGGCTAGGCGCATACCAAAGGGAGCATTGTACTCACTAACAGGTCTGATGAACACTGACTACAGTGGAACAATGACTTTCTTGGACTTAGATGCCATACCTTTGTTTATATGTTGCACAACATAGAATAATTTCCTCACTACTGTAGACACATGATGGTCAAAGTCTAGATTACTGTCTGTGTGTGTACCCAAGTCCTTGACTACTGGGTCAATTCTTAAGGGTGTGTAGTCAATATGATAGTTACCAGGGGTGGATGACTTCCCAAAGGATATTATTATGCATTTCTTGGCATTTAGTTTTAGTCCATGGCTTTGATACCAGCTGTTTGTCTGTGTCAGCCCTTCCTGGAGAACATTTGTGTCAGTGGGGGATTCAAAGACAGCTCCTTATTTGCAATCATCTATAAATGTAGTCAGGCAGAGGCCACTGACATTGGCCTCAACTTCAGATAAGTAATTGCCAAAAAGGAGCAGTCCCCAGGACCAATCCCTGAGGGACTCTGCTTGTGAATGGCTTCTTTGTAAAGGCGGACTCACAAATTCTAACTTCCTGGTTCCTGTCTGTGAACCAGCTGACTATCCCCTGGGTGGCAAAAGGGTTTGTACCTAACCTCTTGAGCTTGTCAACATACCTCTCAACTCTCCAGATTTTCACAGAATGTCCAGATTTTTTGCTTCATATTTTTGGTCTGTTCCTCATAATATTTCTAATTTTATGGATTTTTGTGGCAATTCCCTAGATAATGAGAGGTTTTTGAATTTCAGACTTCATGTTTGTCTTTCGGCTTTTTCCTGGTAAGGGGTCGCCGTAGCGGAACTCCAGTCCCCTAATGATTGGCAGTAGATTTTTATGAAACGCCGAGGTGCCAGCTCGATGCCCAACCTTCAATGAAGGCATGCCCGTTTACGCACGCATGTCTTTCGAACGCTACCCAACTGTGGGGAGGACATGCAGACTCCACACAGAAGGCCCTCCCAAGCCAAGCTGAGAATCGAACAGGAGAACCTCTTGCTGTGAGGTAACAATGCTACTGCCGTACCACCGCAGTATGCATGAATTTCATGAATGTCAGACTTCATATCCTTCACAAAATGCATGGTAACACAAGAAGTTTTATTCTAGCAATTTTCTAAGTTTATAAGAGAATATTTAAAATTTGTCCCTGTTTTTGGGTCCTTGCCCCCTATTACTTTTTGCTTCTGCAGATTTTTTTTTGCTAAGAGGTTGAGAGCTATGCTTGTCAACAGTACCCAAGTGGGGTATGGAACATGAGCTAGAAAGGTTCAATTCTGACATAATATTAATCCGAAGCACCTCTGTTGTGTTATTTATTTATTTTATTTTTATTTTATTTTACATTTGTTAACCGGGCTAGTCCAACTGGATACATGTCCATTTTCAGTGGAGGCCGGGAGAACTCCGCTATCTACTACTTGACAAGTATATAATACAAGAATGTACAATAATAAACAAGGAGTTTAAACAACAATTAAGGACGTTCAGGCAATGGTGATCAGACAGAGACATAGAAGGTATGCAAGTTCAGGTAACTTAGTATGTACAGAATTATTTGTTATTGCTGGAAGCTTTGTTACTAGTGAGTCTCTACTATATTTAGTAGATGTGCCAACTTCTGTCATGCCAAGAAAAATGACAGTTGATTTTTTTCTATTTCTACATGCAAAGGTAACTCATTTATGAAAAGTGATAACAGTAAAGGTCCCAGATCTGAATCCTGAAGTACACATTTGTTACAGGTATGAATATCTGTCTGCGTGCCATTTCATGAAACACTGAAAGTCCTGTCTGTTGGGTAATTTACAGGCTATTAATATACTTATCAGAAGAATAGCATTTCCTAGGTTTTATAGTAAATATTGTAGTCTACTGTTTCAAAAGCTTTTTGGTTCACAAAGATTACTCTCATTAAATGTTCCCTTCCCGTATTTTTAAGAACTACATTTGCAAAACGGCAATGTGGCATATATCTATAGATGTCACAAAGCGATGTTTAAGTCAGAATACATACTGTTTATGATTTAGAATGTCATACTTTTGAATGTATTGTAGAATATGCTCATAGATACTTTTTCTAGTATTTTTAGTAGATCAATGTTTGTTATTGGGTGGTATTTATTAGCTGTTTTGGTCTAGCTACGTTTGTCAGAGGCTGCACTAATGTATGTCTGAATTTACTTGCAAAGGTTTTTATAGTGATGGGGTAAATATGTATGTCAGGGGTTTATGCAATACTTTTCACCCGATCTTTAATATTACATTTATTATTTACTTATTTATTTGACATTTGTTGACCGGGTTAGTCCAACTGAGCAGTCGCCCTTTTTCAGTGGAGGCCCTGGCAGAAAAGGTCCACAGTTAACACAAACTAGTAGCATAATACAGAAGTGAAGGAGTTGACAGTCATTTAACAAGTAAAAAATTATACTCTACAAACACCTAAGTAATATACACATTGACACAGAGTTAAGAAAAATAATGTCGACAATGATATAGCGATACGGTTCCTCAGTTATATACAAACTTAATATATTATCACAGTGATGTAAGATTATCAAGTACAGTCAGTATAGTCTAAACATTTACAGTCTCAAAGGATGAAGTACTTAGCAATGTGGAGGAAAGAGCAGATATGAGAGGGATTCAAGGTGAAATGGAAGTGAGATACAGGATTATAGCTGTAAAGTAGGTGGGATGAAGAGGGAAGAACAAGTCGGTAGGAGACGATCAACAAGGTGAAGCAGTTAGTTAAGAAGGATCTGTGCAATGGACGGTCCAAATGATACTTAGATAATTCTTGGTAGCAGTTTTGAATTGATTCGTCTGCTTAATACATCTAATATCCTGTGGAAGTTTGGTCCAGGAGAGGGCAGGGGAGTAGCTGTAAAGGTTTTGGCCTGTTTTGCTTCTAGGTTTGCAGATTTGTAGTTGGTTTTGGTCTGTGATTATAGGATGGATGAATTACATAGTAATCATGTTGGCAATGCGAGAGTACTGTATTTAAAAGACCTTTTGCTATTTTCTTGGAGATATTGGGCAAAATATCAACAGATAAAGTATAAACGTTTACCTGGGATTGATGAGGAGGTGTTGTTAAAGATTATGGTTAGAAACTCAGGTGGGTTACGGGTATGAGCAACTCTGCCCTGGGGTGTACTGGGACAACGTCCCATTTTGAAATATTGTGCGCTAGTGAGTGCAGTAATCAAAAATACTTTTTTCTGTACTCTTGTGCATATACGCACACATAAACTTAAAAAATGATCATACTTGTAAAGTATAAAACAAAAAAATCCACTTCTTACCCAAGATCTCATGGTCAGCCAAACTATGTCCCGTTGCTATGCAATATATGTACCTGCAATTAATTGATAAAGCCAGCCAGATGTAGAACTTTCCCAGCAATATCTATTCACATAACTAGAAGCTACTGGAAGCCACAGATGCAGATATCTACAGAGGTCATTTTCTATTGCAGACATGTACCCTCCACTTTTATTTTACCCATTTTGCAGCCAAGTTAAAAAAAAAATAAGTCTTACAAGGCACCAGTATTTCACCCACAAATTCTTCTACATAATTAATGTAACATTACTTAAAATACTCATGGCGGAACTCCTGAGTTAAGCTCCCACTGATTCAATAGCACCCCCCCCCCAAACTGCATAACTGTAAGTCTGACTATTTTAAGTCTCATTCATTCACATACTATTCAAGGAAAACAAGTGAAAACAAAGATGTTCAAACAATTTTCAAAGCAGTACAATGACTTCCCCACTTATACCTCTCAGCTTTTTTTGCTCAAGAATTCTAGACAAAACCAAAAAAATAATCGCGGGACAAAAACCCAAAATCAGTGACAGTTTTAAATATTATTTTAATTCACTTAAAGGGTGAGAGGAGGAGGAGAGAGTTTGCCTATACAAGCACTTGCTGATCATTACGAAGGATGAAGATCTAATGTCTTGGCTTTATTAACTAGCTGCAATCCTCAGGGATTTACCAGAAAATCAAACATTTTATAAGGGAAAAGCTGAAAATATGAAACAAAATCAGAGTCAGTCAGCAGGATTTTGGAATGCTGAGATATATGCCCCCACTAAGTGTAAGGTGTATTAAGCTTGCTTCCACTACCGAATTGTTTCTTTTCAAGTGTATTGGAAGCACTCTGAATGTATATGCAGAATAATGCCTATTACTGAAAACCAGCTTTCGAATAAATAACATTTTAACTTGCAGAAATATGGTGCTATTTACTGTTCCTTAAAGCTAGCAAGGATTTTCCACTTGAAAATTACATCTGATATGTGAAGTATCTTTTAAAGTTTGAAGAATTAAACTTTGTAAAGTAAGTACCAACATCAAGAAAATGGAAGAAATTTCCATTGGCACTTGTTCCGTCTTCAAATACAAAATGTATGTGCTAAAAAATGTTTTTTACAGACTTTCATTGCATCCTCTAAACAAAATATTCACTCTGAGGTAGCACTGCCCCAAGCAAACAGATTGCTTAGGTTTGCAGGAAGACTACGCATTTTCTTTTATCTCTGAAATAGTTCAGTCTCAAAGTTTGCATACTGTGTAACAGTGTGGTGGAAAAGGGGGTCCAACCCCCTGTAAAACCAACTTTTTTAATATATTTGCATGTTTAACTAGTATTATGTTACATTTATTGTTGCTGCATTTTGTAACACGGTAAAGTTGTGCACTCATTGACTTCATATTTATAATAATGTGAGTGCACGAATGTTCACGTTAAGACTCACTTTTATGAGATTTGAGTATCTGATTGGCATATTCCTGTAATGGAAGTACATCAAGTCATTGAAACTCACTTTTATCGAATGAGAACTGACTGAACATAACTTGTTGATTAACAGTCTAGCAAAAGTAAGAAAAAAAAGAAAAACATTATTTGCTGCAAGGACAAGGACAAGCCCTCTTCACCCCCCTACACCCTCATCCCCTGCAGCCTCATCCTTGGTCAAACTGGACCACAAATCAGTCATATTCCCCTTCAGACTGAAGCCAGAAGCATCTTCTAATACCTCGATATTCAGCAACTATGCAAAAGCTAATCTACTAAAACTGATTGATGAGCTGATTAACTTCCTAAGCCTTTTCCACCTCAATGATCCAACTGCTTATTTAGAATCCTTTACTGCCAAGCTCTGTGCACATATAAATAGTTGCATAGCTGCATCTGTCCTCTCAGAAATAAATGTTGTTGTTGTTGTGTCTTTCGGCTTTTCCCGGTTGGGGGTCGCCACAGTGGAACTCCGGTCCGCTAATGATTGGTAGTTGATTTTTACATGCTGAGTTACCAGCCCTGACGCACAACCTTCAACGAAGGTACACCCATTCACACATGTCTCCATGCAGAAGACGCTCTAGCTGAGAATTGAACCAGACAGCATCTTACTGTGAGGTGATAATTCTACCGCAGCACCACCAACAACAAATTTGAAAATAAATCGTTATGGTGGAACTCTAAGATTAACAGATTCTGTAATAAAAGAAAAAAAAACTCATTGCACACAAAAATAAATGTAACTCACAAGAAGCCAAAAACAAGGAACTCTGAATCCTTATCATATCACACAAAGCCTGATATGAGGTGAAATAGCCATCCAGGCAAAAGAAAACCACATAGCCTTCATTAACTGCATTAGAAATCCCAGAAGTAATGCCTAGTAATGTGCAGAGCTAACATGAAATGATGTCACGTACTCAGACACTGAAGTCATAGTCAGTCTACTTGTGGACAAACTTAGCTGCAAATTCACCCCCTCCAATATCTACGGATCAAATACCCACATCACCCCCCCCCCCACGCAACCTGCCTAAATCTTCCAAGAACAAGCTCTCATTGAACTATCTAAGGCCAAGAACACTGTGTCTATGGGGCAGGAAAATATACTAGGCTGCCTACATGCCAGTCTAAAGCATGAATTGTCAGACTCCCTTTGGGGACTATTCAACATTAGCTGTAAAACAGGCTTTGTGATGGATGAATGCAGGAGAGAAATAATTATTCCCTTCTACAAAGGTGGGGCTACAACAGACACATGTAATTACAGACCTATAAGCCTGACCAGCTTCATCTGTAAAGTTACAGAAGTGATCATTATGGAACTAATAAACTGGAATATAGCTGACCTACAGATTTTCAACCCAACTCAGTTTGGATTTGTCAAAGGGAGGTCTGCCTACTTAATCTGCTTGATTTCTTCAAACACTGTCACTGAGGCAATTAACAAGAGCAAGTTAATGAACACTGTCTATCCAGACCATGCAAAGGTGTTCGACATCATCCCAAACTCAGGCATCATAGATAAACTCTCACAGCCAACCACCAAAAAGACCACCAAAAAAAGAAGAAATAGATACATTTTGGAGAAGTATTAAAGAAGATCCTGTGGAACATAACAAAGAGGCTAAATGGATAGAAGAAGTAGAAGAAAAAATAAGAATTTCAAAGTACAGGATATGAAATCGGATGAAATAAAAGACAAAGAGACTGAAACAAACTTATAAAAACCCCAGGACCTAGATGCAGTACCTAACTTCTGGTTAAAAGTATTAACATCTTTGCATGAATATTTAGCCATGAGTAAGAAATATTTATATGTGCACCCCAAACAGACACCAAACTGGCTAACAACAGGAAAAACAATGCTCCTTCTTAAAAATAAACCTGCAAGCTACCCTAAAAATTATAGACCAATAACTTTTTTTTGATGACATATACACTATACACTAGAATTGATATCGACAGAGTTTATAGTCATTTAGAAAAAAAACTCAATTATGGCAATAGAACAAAAGAGCAATAAAAGAACGTCATATGGAACAAAGGATCATTTGTTTTTTAAATAAAGTCATAGTGGAGAACTGTAAAAAGGGGAAGAATCTAAGTATGGCATGGATTGACTACAAAAAAATTTGGAAGTATCCCACATTCATCGATAAAAGAGTGCTTAAAAATGTATAAGATACACCCTAAACTGATAAATTACATCACAGTGACCATGAAACAGTGACAAATCACACCGCAGTTAAGCCATGATAAAGGGCAAATTATTATTCCTTGGATAAAAATCCAAAGGGGGATATTCCAGGGTGACTCTGTCACCGCTGCTCTTTTGCCTTTCCCTTAACCCATTAAGCTGTCTGCTCAACAGATTAGGTCATGGCTATAATTTGACTCCCAGAAAGCAACAAGTATAAAGACTTCTCATTGTCTCTTTCTCAATGATTTAAAACTGACTGTATAGCTCATCAGATGAGGAACTGAAATCACAACTGCAAGTAGTCAAAATTTTTTCAGATGATATAAGAATGTCATTTGGTCTTGATAAATGTGCAAAAGCAACCTTTAAAGCAGAAAAATATCAGTTTGGGACAAGAATGTGATATAAAAGAACTTGAGCAAAATGGAGTATATAAATATGTGAGAATTGATGAAGGATCAACCATAAAACGTGAACAGATGCAAATGAACTTAGTAATGGATATTTTAGAAGACTTAAATTAATCCTGAAAACAGCATTGATATCTAGGAACAAAATCCAAGCTATAAACCAATTTGTTCTTCCTGTCCTAACTTACAGTTTTGGAGTGACTGACTGGCCCCAAAAGGTGTTAGACAGATTAGATAGGAAAACAAGAAGGATGCTTCATGCTCACCAAATGATTTATAAAAATCAGTCCATACCAAGATTATATATTCCCCATTCCGAAGGAGGGATGGTCCTCCTTGAAACTGATTATATGTATAGATCTGCAATTGTGGGACTAGATACATATCTGCTGACCTCACAAGACCCAAATATAGTGAACATTTTGAAATATGAGGAGAATAAATCTAAGATGAATTCCCTTCTTAGTCTAGTAGAAGCATATCGGCATCAAGCAGGAATGGAAATCAAACCAGAAGTAGATAAAAATCAGGCAGCAACTGAATGTGCCTAAAAAACAAAAGAAACAATATAAGGTGAAAGATCAAATGAGAAGGCAAGAAAAGTGGAAAATGCGTAAATATAGTTGCAAGTATAGAAAACTCCTGGAAGAACCTCATGTTGATCAGGATCAAATGCAGGAATGGTTAAGGAGATGCGAATTCAAACCAAAAGATGAAAGGTTAATATCGGTGCCCAAGATAGTGGGCTCCGTACACGCTGATTTACAAAGTCCATATCAGAGAAACAGATAAATGTAGGTTTTGTAAAACAGAATTGGAAACAGTCACACACCTTGTTGCTGGCTGTGATATACTGAAAGGTATAATAATGTGGCAAGACTGTTGCACTGGAGATTGTGCAGACATAATAATACTGAAGTAGCTGGAAAATGCTAGAAACACGAGCCACAAAGCATCATAGAAAATTATAAAGTCTACATCACATGGGATCACCCATTACCAACAGTTCAAAAGATAGATACTAGAAAACCAGATATAGTGGTCCATGAAAAGAAGACAAAAGTGGCATTGATCACTGAAATCGCTACACCCAGTGACTACAGTGTCTTGTGTAGAGAGAGACAAAGCCATAAAATATCAGGATTTGCAGGCAGAAACAAGAGCAATGTGGAAGAAAGATACCCAGACATTTCCAATAGTAGTAGGAGCAATGGGTTTTATAAAAAAGGAGTCTACAATCACATTTAGATATGTCACCAATACATGTAACTCCATATGAGTTGCAGAAGGAGTCACTACTAGGCACATTGCAGGTGCTGCAAAGAACACTTCTGGCTGACATCAAAGATTGAAACAATACTAGTTTCATGAACTTTAATCATACTTTGACTCAGGAAGAATGGGGTCCAGAAGATATGGAGAAATTAAAAGGGAGAAACCAAATGGAAATCCCTCAGTAACCTGATGGATAGAAAACTGGCTCACAAATGGAACACTGGAAGTAAGGAGGAACAGCTTTATCTCCTCCAAAAGCCTTGTCACTAGTGAAGTGTATCAGGGTTCAGTTCTTGGACCTCTTCTCCTTGGCATTTACTCACAGGAGGCCAAAGCTAATGTTAAGGGACTGCAGCTTAACTAGTCTGTAGATGACACTTTCCAGAGGACCCCATGATCCTACAAAAGGGCCTGTCCCAAACAAATAGTTTGTGCCAAAATCAAATCAATAAATGTATATCTGTATCCTTCAGCAAGCATGACTTTGTTAATAACTATCACATCAACAACAACCCTCTGAAAACTGATCCCATAGTCAGATATCAGGAAAAATATGCTGACAATGAACTGTCTTTTGATCACCATATATCCACTATTGCATGGAACCCCTTCTTCCTTGCATAGCTCATATCAAAGGGTATGGCATTCAGATCCAGGGACATAGCTGTTCCTCTGTACTTGGCACTCATTAGGCCAATCACTGAGTATAATGGTCCTTTCAGTATGTATCTGTCCTAACACTTGCCAGAGTTGGAATGATTGCAATGCACTCTCAAAAATATATTCCCAACTACCTCTTTCTTCCCCATCACACCTCCAACATTTGCAATCTAACTGATGAGAAAGTCTTTGGAGTCTGCTTGGGGTATAAAAATATGTCTGCAAACACTTCCAAGCAAAGATCCTAAATCTTCTACAATTTGTTGCGTGTTGTGGAAGCCATATATACATCCCCCATTGTTTCTTTGTGAACTGCTAATCCAGTCTCCCTTTCCAATCCTTTCTAATCTTCTCTGATTGATTTCTGTAGTTATCATGCAAGAAGTATTGTCCTGTCTTTGTGACATCATGTGATTAGAGATAAGGTGCTTCAAGCATAACAGAATCAGGACCAATGACGACATCTCCCCAGCCCCTAAAGAGGTCTCAATTCTTCTTTTACAGGAATAAATGTTATTAAAGTTTAATACAGACATAAGAAGTCCACTCATTTCATAATTATAAATAACAGAATCATTAAGTGTAAACACCTAATGAAAACAAAAAATTATTGAACAAAAATAATTTATATGAAATTGAAAACTGAATAGTGTAGACAATGTGCAGCACATAACCATCATATTACTATAACTTAGCTATATAACCTGAAGTAGGACATAGTGATAACAACTTGTCAGACTTCCTCAGGTTTAGTAAACTTCTGCTATACAAAATTTTACAAGCAGAAGACAGTCTGAGAACATCAGCAACTTGCTTCAGTTAAACATCATTTTCTAAACAGAACAAAATATATTATGATAGTCCCAACAACAGGCCTTGTAACTACTATTTTATAACATTCCCATAATCTGCGGTCATACTGAAAAAGTAACTCAGTCAACCTGACCAGACCATTTTTCCAGTATCTAAATGTAGTTGCAGCAGCCAATAAGATTATATTCCGTAGGTTCATTATTCTTTCCCTGGATAAATGAACACCTTCCTCATCTACCTCCAGGTACCAAAACCCCTTTTTGTCTAGATTCAGAAGCCAGCGCCACAACCCAGGAAACTTCCCCTTAAATCTTTCTTTCTAAGCTTGTGGGACAATCTTAGACCATATATAGATAATCAGTCTGAACTTGTGCACATCTCCACAGTTTATTCATTAAACACTATCCACTGTATTTAAGTATACCTTGAGAAACTTGTTAATAATGAAGTCATTTAAACTTTGCAAAGGCCAGTCAGAGCTGAGGTATTAAGTAATTTCCTCCAAGACAGAATTATTTTGAGCCAGTGATCACTAGAGATACCTTTGCCTAGATCTGTACTCCACTTCTGTCTTAACTCATCAAAATGGCTGACTAAATAGTTACCATAAATTTGTACAAATTAGTTGATAAATAGGATATACCATATATTTGATGGACCTATAAAGTTGAACATTTTATACAAGGTAGGTTCAGAGGGATTGGGTAGTGGGTATGCTTGAAAAGAAGACCTTAACAAGAAGTGTTCCAAAAGTGGACCCTGCCCTCTGGCATTTGATCCAGGCAGACCAGGTAAGAGGATAAAAATGTGTTACAGAGCATCACAAGGTCTATTCAGTATATAAACCGGTGTATAAATTTAGAGTCAGTCTGACGCCTCTCAGAGTCCCCTATCCTGTCTCATATTCCTGTGTCTAAAATGGTATTTCTATTACCATTAAACTTCATTCAAACACATTTCTGAGGTCCCTATGTGTCCAAACCCTGTCTTCAAATCTAGAACTACTGCACTTCAAATCTAGAACCACTGCATTGAAAATGGATAACTTCTACTTCCAGCATCAGCCAAATCAGCTGGGGCAAGGAAAATCCTTTAATTAACGGACAGAAAAAGGAACATCCTTGTATTAATGGACAGAACAAGGAATGTCCTTCTATTAATTGAAAGAACAATACAGAAACTTCACAGGCCCAGAAAAGTCAGATAAAATTACTCAATTCTTCCTGGAAAGCCTAGGAAGGTATGAGTCCCATAAAACTGAGATGCTACCTTCAAAGATTTAATGGAAATTTCTGAACTGGGGACTTTTGAGAAATGTCTGATAAGAAAAATACACTTGGGTAGACCCATAATTTTTTACAGTATAAATTTCAGCTCAGAAGGGGAGGTATATTAAATTCTATTTCAGAAAAAAAGACATAATTCTTCTAATTTGGGCTTAACAGTTTTAAGAATTTGACTTACATTGTAATCAAGTTTTATTCTTACACGTATGGGTATGTTTTTTAAAACAAACTATACTCTGGTCTTGAAAATGGGACACTTTCCATACACAAGATTTATTCAGTGGAAATAGTACAGGTTTCTCACTATTCAGAATTAATCCAGAGATCCCACCAAAGTCTAGTAACACTTGAAATGCTTCATTAAAGTGAAACAGTAGCTTAGCAAGTTATAGCATGCTGTCTTCTGCAAACTCGAACGATGACTCATATTGTTATAGAGTAAGTGAAACTCCCTAGTAACAATGGTGGTTATAAAAAGCTGGAGTCTCATTCCATAATACAAACAATAGGGGTGACAAGAGAGGGCAGATAAACTCATTAATCATTTCTTTTACCCTAGGAATTGCAAAGAAAAGGCCAGAAACATTGCAATGACTCCCCCCAAAAGATTATCCCAAAGAATTAAAAGATTTTTCTAAGTCTTAAAACGAGGCTGCTATAGGATTATCTTTATTCCTACTGAACTTTGTAAAACTAAAGTAAGCCATAAGTAAATCTCAACCACTTCCACACCTTTGAAAATCTTTGTTGATGGCGACTCGTTAATTTAGATAGGACTAGGTCAAATTGTTGTCAGGACTTTAGCATAAATCTGGATTTCCAATTGAAGTAACAACAGTGACCTATAATTCAACTGGGACAACATATCATTACCACTTTTTGAGAATAAAACTCCTGACGTCAAATACAATGAATGTGGAAATTGTCCTTCCTCCTAGGCATACTGGCGTAATTGTTTGTCGATCCTGTAAAAGTCTAACAACAGACTGTCAGGTCCAGGGACCTTTCCGCAGGAAGTGAGGTAACATCTCTCTCCATCGTAGTTAAGATGTGGAAGACTTAAAGACTGAATTAATTAATTCCTGTGCTCCATGCTAATATAGTCTTATGGCTGATATAGCTTCTGATATGCCCTATTCATTATTGTGTTAATATTTAAAAAATGTAATTCATAATACTCATTCTTAACACTAGTGAAAATCATATCTCCATGTCTTGTCTTTTAAATGGGCAGTTTAATGTTTAGGGGAGTTAATACCTACAGAAATGTGTACAAAACCTGTAATTGTTTGTTACCAGTAAAACAGGCATCAAAGTTGTAAAAAAACATGTAAAAGCCAACTCCACAGGCACAGAGGAATAAAGCCCTGGTTATGACCCAGGTAAATCAAATTTTGTTAGTAGCTTCAGCATGTGCTGAAGCTATAAAGTGAGAGTGTAGTGAAGGAGTTGTTCTCACTAGTGAGAGAGGCGGGGCGCATGTCCAGGGACACAAAGTGCACCAGTTTTACTGGTGGAGACCAGAGCAACATGCACAGTGTGCTCTTTCTAAGAGGTGGGACCACTATAGATGTATGCCATTGCCATCTGTGGTATGGGTCATAGACTGTAGCTACAGACAATCACATAGTAATTGGCAGTAGAGGTGGGATATTTTAAGCTGGACTGATAAGGCCTGCAAAACTGTTTTACCATGTAAAAAGGTGTCTACATTTACAGACATATACGTTATACAATGGTGATTTTAGTTCTTAAACAGAAACAGGATAAATTATCTCTGTAGAATATGCCAAGATATAAAGTGCAAAACTGTTTGAAGAGTATAAATCAAAGGGACTCCCAGATATTAGTTTGACCAATAATGAGCTGGTAGCTGACGTGTACAATTGAAAACAATGAAACGTAAAAAAAATAAATATATATATAAATATATATATATATATATATATATATATATATATATACACACACACACACACACACACACACACACACATACACAAAACAAAAAAATGTCCAGAGCCCAATATATACAGCAAAAAAATGTATTAAAACCTCTAGCGCCTCGGCAGCACTGCCTTCAATGGAGTTAAAATTACACCACAGTACAAAACCTTAAATAGTTAGAATTAACATCATTAATCAATTATAGTATCTCTAATTAAATTATATTAAATTAAATTAAAACTTTCCAATTGCATTCCACATTAATACCTGTTGGGGTCAGGATACCATATTTTAAAATAAATAATGTTTCTTTATGTAAATGTTTTTTTCTTAATTCCTGCCCCATTTTTCCATAAAACATCTTGTTCCAAAACTGTATCCTGAAGCCCCTCTGGATTACCATTATGGTATTGTTTAAATTGTATAGCAGGGGGGCTTTCAAGTTTTCCATTCTTTATATCTTTCACATGTTCTCGTAACCTTAACTTGAAAGCCCTCTTGCTTTCATCAATATAAAATATGTTAAAAGGGCACTTCAATGGATTGAAGGCAGTGTTGCTGAAGCACTAGAGGTTTTAGTAATTTTTTTCGCTGTATATATTGGACGTTGGACATTTTTTGTTGTATATATATATATATATATATATATATATATATATATATATATATATATATATATATATATATATATATATATATATATATATATATATATGTGTGTACAACTGAGTCTGTACATTGAACTTGAACACAGCCTAGGAGGGGCTGCAGCTGTAAAGCATGCAGTAAAAGGTTCACCCAGTGTACCCCCAGATCATCTAAAAATACAGAGTCTGAACTGTTGAAACTAGATGTTGAGATGAAATGCCTAGAATCAAAATTGCTGAGAGAAACCAATGGGGGGCAAAGGGAGGGAGAAGAAGGAGAAAGAGAGTGAGACGAGAGCTGCTGAAGCTGCCAAAAGAGGTATTAGCAGTGTCAGTGGAAGAAGGAGATACTCACCTTTCACCTGTTGCACCTGAGTAGTAGGGCACTTGAGTAGTAGGGGTAAAAACCCAGTCCTGGAAATCAAGGTCAGTATGAAAAAGTTTATTCAATATAAAGAGGAGAATAAAATAACTTTAATCATTTTATTTAGACAGTCACACGTATGTGATCAGCACCAAATGGGGCAATGGGTGAAGTTTGTAACCCCTGTGCTAATGGGCAGGGCAATGCATGCCATCAATAAGATAAGTAAGACATTGCTTTCATGGATTCTATTACTTCATCAACAGAGGTAATTGGCTAAAACATTCTCATTTATTTGTTACTTGTTTTTAAGTTTTTAGAGTCTATATCTGTTTAACTGGTTTTTAAATAAATTTTTTTAACAATTTGTGTCTGTGTTGTTTTTGAATTGTTGTTAATTTATTTTTATTGGTGTTTTCTTGTTTCTGACCCTGTATCATCTGGGGAAAGTGTTTGGAAGTTCTTAAAAATCTATATTCAGAAATTTCAATAAATAGCCAAACTGATTATTTGAAATTAAATCCTGGTCTCTTTTTGTGAGAGAATTACAGCCAGGTTACTTGTACGAGTGAGGATGCTTTTAGGCAGGTGAGAATTGTAATTGCAATTCTCTTTCGAGGCTCAAAGGATTTGAAATGTATTATATTCCTAACTTCTGGCAGCTCTACAATAGAGTTAAGCTAAAATGTTCTCACCCTGTCTCTCTCTCTAGTTGTTTGCCTTATGTTAATTTGACCATAAGATCCCTCCCGCTCCTCTTTCATTGGCTGTTTTCATTAAGTAAACGTGCAAAATGTGAACTCACTCCCTTTAAGCTATTTAAGTACTTTACCCCATTCTGTTCTATAGATCCTGAATACTGAGTGCCTACCCAACCTACCCACGTTGCTCTTTTTTACTTAATAGCTATTGAGTTGCCTGGTGCCATCTATCCATTTTTTCCAGATTATCTGGAAATCAGACCAATTGTCTGTTAGTCCAGAAAACACTGTACAAACTCTGGCATTCTGTTAAAAAAAAAAGAAATAGACTGTCACAGTTTGTTAAATTGGTGGATTTACTATCCTTTTTTACAGAAAAGCATAGTAAATCGGCAGAAAACAACCATCACAAATGGAAAAAAGAGGAAGTTCCTCCTCACCAGATATGATGATGTCACCATGAAATGGGCGGAGTGTGGGTGGAAAGAAGGGAGGAGATGGGCAGGTTATGGGAGGTGTGAGGGGTGTAGCCTTGGTCCAATTTGGCCACAACAAAAGGTAGTAAGCCTAGCTGCCTGCCCTTACTATAGATTTGTCTTTAGGAGTTCCTCCCAGTCTCTTCTCTTAGTGGTAAGTACTGGAAGATCATATTGGGATTTTCCTCCCTTTAGACTAGTAAATCTTGAGTTATCTCTTTCTGCTTCCTTAGTGCACACTCGAATACCTAGACATAGCAGTCCATTTTTCCTTCTTACTTTTAAAATCTGTAGCATCTGGGATAAGACTACCATTCATAGACGTATATATTTTGTGGTTGTCTAGGAGATGTGATCCGTACCAAAACTGGTAATGCTGACATATCAACATTGACATTCAAAATGCTGAAAACCCCAAACAGCATAACACACTGAATCCTGAATGTCCTTACCACTCTGGCCCAGAAACAAGCACTAATATGGATCATGAAGGGGTGGAATGACAGTGTATTTTAACATAATTATATAGACCATCTGCTGCATTTACTTTACTACTCTAAAAACCTAATCAGTGGACAAGATGGAGGATCAGCTTTTACAGCTTACTTGCACTAATTCTCCTTCCTGACCACAGATAACACTGAACATTAAAACATTTCCTGCAGACTGTTGACAGGCGATCTATGCCTGGCATATAAGACATCCTTGGATCCCATTCTGATGAACCTTCTGCATATCCACAAAATAAGTAGGATCAGAATTACTTGATCTAGGGAGCTAAACTTTGCTTGAGACATAATAGGACATGTTGGAGAGACAGGTGTGTGTCTCAGAGAATTCCCCTTCAGTGGAACAGGCTTCCCATCTATGTGAAGCAGAGCTCTTCCCTAACTCTATTCAAGAGAAATCTGCCCCAGTGAATTGGAAATCAGAAATACACCCCGGGCCTAGCACCTATGTCTCTAATGGAGAGAGACAACCTGTAAATTTTGCTATAACTTAGATATGGCCCTTAAAATAACCTCTAAGGCACAAAAACTTGTGGGATACAATTGGAGTGCTTGGCTAGGCTTGCAAAGGCCCCAGTGACCATAGAATGAATAATCATGGACCTTATTAACAAAGATATAGGAAATCTCCAAACATTCGGCTCCACCCAGTTTGGCTTCGTCAAGGGGAGATCATGCCTGTTAAACTTGGTGGACTTCATTGAGACAGTCACCAAAGCCCTTCACAAGGGCAAATCTGTACATACGGCCCTTTAGACTTAGCCAAGGCCTTTGACATAATTCCCCACTCAGGCATCATTAATAAACTCACCCAGCTAGGTATCAACCCATATATTGTCAGATAGGTTGCAAACTGGCTCACTGATAGAACTCATATGATCAAAATAGGGGACTTCACTTCCTCCAGCAGACCTGTAACCAGTGGTGTTCCACAGGGATAAGTTCTGGGACTCTTACTTTACAGAATCTACTTCTCCGAAGTACAGGCTAAAACTAAAGGACTGTGGTTGGCAAAGTTTGCTGATGACTGCAAACTGGGAGTGATCATTGAAATCCCTTGCAATGTCAATATCCTTCAAGAAGGTCTTACACAGACTAATGACCGGTGTCAAAGTCATGGTCTTAAACTTAATGAAAAAAAAATGCATCATCATCCCCTTCGACAGGGGTGATGTTCCTGCAAACTACCACATTGATAGCAATACCCTAAGCACACAGTCAGTGATGAGAGATCTGGGCACACAGATTGACAGCGACCTTAATTACAATCACCATGTCTCCACAGTGGTAAGAAGGGCATTTTACATTCCTCCTCTCATAAATAAGGGAATTGTCTACAGAAAAAAAGATATTCTTCCCTCATCAGGCCAATAATAGAGTACAGTGCTCTCTCTGGTATGTTCCTTTCCAAATGCCTGCAGCAATTGGAGAGACCACAAAGGTTCCTTACAAAGAAAATTCAGGGTCTTCAAGATCTGTCTCATGTGGACTGACAGAAATCATTGTCAATTTACTCTGTGTCATACAGACTGCTCAGAGATGACCTGCACCTTGCATATAGAGCAATCTTTGACCCAGCTTTAATGGAAAAACTGCACATTTGCAAGTCAAATAGCACATGGGTCACTCATTCAAAGGACCTTAACCAGGTATGTGACATCAACAGAACTTGCTGGAGAGAGAAATTTGTCTCACAGAGGTTGCCCTACCTTTGGAACAAGCTTCCTATTCATGTTAAACAAAGACCCTCATTGGCCCTATTTAAGTGTAATTTGGCTGATTGGATGGGTAACCAGAAACTCACCCTGGGGGTTCCACCTGTGTCCCTGGACAGGGGCAATAGGTGTTGATTTTAGTGGCTGCTTGAACCAGACATCCTTGGGAACATGGGTTGAACTTGGCTATGCTTGTAAGGGCCCTGGAGCCATTAGCCTAGTAATTTCCTATGATCCTATTATTTGAGTTTTAGACTTCATATCCTTTAGAAAATGCATTTTAACACATACCCTGTTATTCTAGCAACTTTCAAAGTTTATTAGAGCAATATTTAAAATCTGGCCTTATTTTTCGGCCTTTGTACCACTATTATGTCAGGCTTTATCCAGATTCCTTGGGCTAAGAGGTATGGTGTGTGTGTATGTCGATGCGTGTGTGTGCTTGTGAGTGTCTGTAATGTGTATGTGCGTGTGTGTGTGTGTGTGTGTGTGTGTGTGTGTGTGTGTGTGTGTGTGTGTGTGTGTGTGTGTGTGTGTGTATGTGTATGTGTGTGTCTGTGTCTCTGTGTGTCTGTGTCCCTGTGTGTATACAGAGGCAAATGTGCCATCATTGCAGGCTGTTTTACAGTGGTATGCCCAACAACTGCCACGGAAGGTTAAAGAGTAGGAGTAAAAGTCCCCTATCTCCCCCATCCAATGGCCCTTTTCCAGACTGTCATTGCCCTGTGGTGCACTCCCCCATCCAATGGCCCTTTTCCAGAGTGTCATCGCCCTGTGGTGCACTCCCCCATCCAATGGCCCTTTTCCAGAGTGTCATCGCCCTGTGGTGCACTCCCCCATCCAATGTCCCTTTTCCAGACTGTCATTGCCCTGTGGTGCCTTTGGTGCCTGCAGAGAAGAGGGGAAAATGGATGAAGAAAACAAGAGCAGTTGTAGGTAGATGAAAATAAAAAGGTAAAGAAAGAAAATCTAAGTCACAGGCAGTGCAAACATACCAGATAGCCAACACCTCATCAGAGTTTAGGTAACCTCAGTAATTTTGCAAATCCTGGTCACCAGGATTAGAAGTGATATTTTAACCTTGTGGTGTCAAGGCCAAGCAGTCATCTTCTGCTGTTTTAGTAATCATCTGCAGTTTTATATTACGTTTTATATGTCTGTCTTTAGGACATCATGTCTGTAATTAATCTTCTAGACACTGACACCTAGATCCCCTATTACCTCATTCAGTGTCTTATTTGAAACAAAAAATGAGGACCCAAGTGTCTTCCTTACACATTAAATTAGCCTCAAGAAGGAATCTTATTTCCTGGTCCACCATAATGCTCCTTGTTTGGTCAGACATGCTACAGTGAGCTTCAACTGCAACACATGCTGTTATGTATGATTTCCACATTGTGATCTCTTCTAAACCTGCATTATTTACATGTCAAGGTCAAAGGCTTCCATTTGGGGATGCTGCCACAGAAAGGAAGAGCTTCCCTCCATTTTGGAGGATAGTTGATATCGGTCATTCAGTCTTTCCCTTCTGGACTGACCTCACCCCACCCCATACCTAGGATGCTAATGGAACCTAGGTCACCAGATATTCTGATGATCCTGCCATATCTAGTGGGCATTCTTCTTCTTCTTTCGGCTGCTCCCGTTAGGGGTCACCACAGCAGGTCAACTGTTTCCATTTCTTCCTGTCCTCTGCATCTTGTTCTGTCACACCATAATTAATTATTTTACTTTTTTTGAGGTCTCAGCTACTGATGACCCCACAGCATGGAGTTACTGTCTGAAGTATGCCTTTTCTGACCTTTCCCAGTTGGTTATTCTTCCTCTGGCCTTCATGATAGTGGACATATTGGTCAGAATGTAAATTCTCACATTCCTTCCTGGGCTATATACCCATTCACAGCAAGAATACAGTTCATTAACAGGGCATTGTTTGATTTTCTCAGAATTGTAGTATAATGCAGCAGCTCTGGATGGAATAAAGTTAAAGCTTCCATTTTCTCTATCTTAATATTGTTTTCCATAACCTTACTCCCTCATGTTCAATTAATGGCCTAATCCAGGTTTTAAATTCTTAGATTCCAGTCTCGGTCAAACTATTTTCTATAAGTATACCTTAGGAATTATTGCAATGCTGTATCACAAAAAGGTGTTTGTGGAATATGAGGACATTTGTGCAGCTGCTGCTATTGTGCCATTTTAACCCTAAAATGAATCCCACTGCCCCAGAGGTAACTCTCAATATTGCATATGTACATACAATAAAATTATTATTCCATCATCAAATGTAAACATCACTGACCACACATAGAGATAAAGAAACTCTATAGATTCTATCATAACTGGCATCATTTATCTTCTTTCTTATAACCATCTGTTCAGATTGTTTGCTGATGAGATTTTTAGCCACTTAGATTAGCTACTTGTTTTATAGTGCTATTTAATTCTCAGTAAAAGTATAGAAAGCTTTACTACATTAACCTTGAGGGCATAATTTCGGAATACCATGAAGTGCATACTAGTATTCAATATATACATATATATATATTGCTGGGGAAGGGGAGGTTCATTTTTTTAATCATGACATCAAAAACAGTACATCTGCAAACAAGGGAATTTTGCAGAGAACTGTTCAGCTGTGTTTTCTCATAAAGATTTCAGACTGCACTTTGTCTGCTCTGCTGGGGCTCAGAATGTAATAACGCACGTACGGATATTCGGGGTATGGGTTACTGCAGCAGAACTCTCTCAGACTGTTCTCTCATTTTACTGATTTTACACAGCAGTTATACAACACGCTTCCAGCTGGCTACAGTGACCAGCTGTTCTGGTCTGCTGGAGACTGGTCTGGTTTTCCATACTGAAAGTGGATACTGGACACCTAATTAAATATAATGACTCAGTTCGTTACAGTTACTGACAGGATGCACACATACCTGACTGTTACCAGAATACCTCCAGCTTTTCAGAACATTCTGGATAAAGCACTCTTTATCCCCACATAAGCGCACACCCTTCCTCCAGATGGGTCCGTGGATATATCAGTTTTGCCTCTACCACAGGCCTAGTGTCAGATAATAGTATTTACTTATTGCTGGACAAAGTATAAGAGGTGGTTCAAATCAAGGAGGAAAAAATAACAGTTCTTAGTTTCTAGAGAAAGCAGAAGGAAAAAAATGAGAAAACGATGGCTAGCGCTTTCCACATGAATGTTTTTCACTGATATGTGTTTGGAACTCACTACATCCTAAAGGGTAGTATGGTACCTCAACATTTCATTAAACATTTTTCAATCTATGTGGTCAGTGTGTAAACAGTAAGTTAAAGATACCCAAAATATAGAAGCGGCTATCGTAACAGTTGGGAACCACAGAGTGCACAGAGACCTAAGAGCTGTGAATCAAACAGCAGCTGGGTCATTATAATGAAATATGAGGTAACAGCACTGGGACTTGTTAGACTAGTTAAATGAGCTGTCCTCTTACTTTGGTTCCATCTTGCATCACTCGAACATACAGTCTGTCTCAGTTTAAATATATTCTTCACATTCATTTTCCTTTTCCTAGTGAATGATGCGGAGGATATTATGTCTGAAAGTTTGTACAGTTGGCTCGCCAAGGTCACTTACTGACACAAACAGCTAAAGATAGTAATAAACACAGACTAATGACTGGTGCCAAAGTCATGATCTTAAACCTAAACAAAAAATGCATTATCACCCCCTTCGACAAGAGTGATGTTCCTGCAAACTATCACATCAATAGCAATACCTTAAGCACAGAATCAGTGGTGAGAGATTTGGGCACATAGGTGTCAGCAACCTTAACTTCGATCACCATGTCTCCACAGTAGTAAAAAAGGCACTTTATATTGCTCATCTCGTAAGGAAAGACATTGCCTCCAGAAAAAAAGAGGTTATAACCCCCCTGTAATCTTCCCTCATCAGGCCAATAATAGAGTACAACACTCCCTTTGGTGTGTTCCTTTCCAAACATCTGCAGCAATTGGAGAGACCACAAAGGTTCCTTACAAAGAAAATTCAGGGTCTTCAAGATCTGTCTTATGCGGACAGACTGAAATTATTGTCACTTTACTCTGTGTCATACAGACTGTTCAGAGGCAACGTGTGCCTTGCATATAGAGCATTCTGTGACCCAGCTTTAATGGAAATGCTGCACATTCACAATTCAAATGGCAAAGGGATCACTCGCTCAAACAACCTTAACCTTGGTATGTGACATCAACAGAACTTGATGCAGAGACAGATTTGTCTCGGAGGTTTCTCCACCTTTGGAACAAGCTTCCTATTCACGTCAAAGCCCCTCATTGGCCCTATTTAAGTGCAATTTGGACGATTGTATGGGTAACCGGAAATTCACCCCAGGGGTTCCACCAATGTCCCTCTTGGACAGGAGCAGTAGGTGCGGATTTTAATGTCTGCTTGAACCAGACACCCTTGGGAACATGGGTTGAACTTGGCTAGGCTTATATGGGCCCAGGGGCCATTAGCCTAGTAACCTCCTATGATCCTATAAAGCAGGGTAAGGGCTACCTCATGGTACAGCTGTTATTTTGACTGTAAATACCTGAAAGCTGAAAAATATCTAAAATATCTAAAGATGTCCACTGGTTTGGCATAATGGTTATGGTCTTTACCTTAGAGAAACAATGTACAGGGTTTGAGCCTGATTATCAACTGGGCTTATAAAACTCTGCAGAAAAAGAGTCTAGTAATTACCTATGACTCTATTCTTGCCACTCTGGCAGTTAGTGCAGAAGACCAAAGCTCCTCATTGCAAATGAGCTGCCATTACTATGGCAAGGGTGCAGGGTTTGAATCTTTCCATCCTCATTTACCTACTGTGTGACATTGAGAAAGTCCATTAACCAGACACTGCTTTGGGGTTATTGTGAATTTGGGCTCAAGGACTGCATGCATAGCTATGAACCCATTAAACTCTGTACACTGGCTCAGTTGGGAGAATATAAGACTGAAGATCTAATGGTCCCTGGACTGATCCTATTTTGGTATAATGGTTAAAGTGTTTACCTCACAGTTACAAAGTACAGGGTATGATTCTCCCCTATAACAGGAAAATTGATTAAGTTTAAAATGGCCCACAATAGCAGCTAACCTAGTACTTATCTACAAATCTAAATAGTCTTCTAATGTGATGCAAACATTGTGTTTAACAAGAAGCATGATTCCCTGCTGGTTACAACTCTTAAGTGGTATATTTGTAGTTCATACAGGAAGAAAAGGATCCAGAATTATTCTCAAGCTTCTAATTGGTTAGCCAGTAGAAATATAGCAAAAATCAGAGTCGTGCATAATGCAGAAAGCTATGTTATTAATTTCCTTTGTTCAGACCATTAACTAATCAGAATTGCTCTAATTATTTCCATTGGAATGCATGAGACACAGCCATTATTTATTTGTTGACCAGGAAAGTCCGACTACGACAGAGCCTATTTCCAGTGTAGGCCTGGGGAGAAATGCCCCAGACACATGCCTTTGGAATAGATATAAAATGAATCCCTGCAGATGGGATAATGATTCTCCAGTGTGATAGCAGAATCCGCACAACCTCTACAATTAACAATGAGGTTCAAAGGAATGAAATAGAATTGCTCCTCGCATTTCTGCTCCTTTGCTTACCAGACCGCATCAGTATTGTATTGGGAATATATGCCTAAAAATGCTGCTAAAATACTTAAAAAAAGAATGTTTAAATTTACTTACTTTATGCAAAATGTTCTTGCTCAGGACTTGCATCTGATACAGCGAGGCACATCTGTGGGTGACAAGAAGGAGAAAGTCAGCAAAAGAAGGAAAACGTTGGCAAAATGGTTAAGATGTTTACCTTAAACACACAAGGTGCAAAGTTTGATTCTCACATGGGGTAATTAGCTAGGCTTAAAATGCCTCACAAGAGCAGTTAGTCTAGTATTAATCTATGAACCTATATTGATGCCACATTCGGGGTTTGTCCTGTGGATAGAAGGATGCTTAGATAAGCCATGCAACAGGCATCTCTTTGTGTTGTGAAATCTTTGGATAAGAATGGTAACAGTGACTGCTACTGAAGCATTTTAGTGGGTTTTTTCACATTTTTAATTGAGTTCTGGTTCGTGCTATGTCTGAACTGCTACTAAGTTGTTTGGGGTAAGTTAAAAGAATGTTGGTGACCATGTGTTCTACAGCAGTATAAATGAGCAATGATCTGCCTCAGGCATTAAACTGTATTTGTTGTAAATACCATTAGTTTAGACTGAAATTTATGTACTTCTCATAAAATTAAGAGCTTTTCTGTTTATTTTATATTTTTAAGCTCAGTACAGATATTTGAAAATCATTTAATTCATGTTGCATGCAACACCCAGCTAACATATGGTTTTAGATCATGATATTTAAATGAAGTGGATATATGGGATGGGTTGTATATGTGTAATATATTAACTCAGACCAAATGCGTCAGTTTTGTGCCATACATAAATGTTTACATATAACCAGTGGATTCCGCATTGATATGAAGAAAGTTCACAAGTGATTTATGTTCTAATGCAAAACACACACTACCTGTTACTTGCTCAGTGGGTACCATGTTAATATTATCTATTCAGATTTGAGAGTGGTGATGCTGTAATAGGGTCAGGAGTCAGATTCAAGGCAAATAGTGGGAAGTAGCTCCAGCAGAATAAATTGCATTACAACAAATTATAGAAATAATAATATAGTAATAATTTCTATATATCATTGTGTGTGGAATCGGCAGTGTTCACAAAGTGTTATACATCTGTGAAAGGACATCAGAAGAAAAAAATGATTGCATCAAAGTAAGTAATCAAACATATTGCATAGCAGCGATGTATAACAATAGGGAGGGGCTAATACAATAGGGAGTGACTAATACTGTCTTTAATTACTCTGACCAGAATTTACTAAAAAAATGACCATTTTTTAAATTTCTTTATAGGAAAACAGAAAGAATATGAAGGAGCAAAGGTTCAATCCCTTGAAAAGTTTTTGATGGACCAGTTCAGTTTGTATTAAAGGATATAGCATGAAAGTAGACAGACAGGCTCCTTAGTCAGAGGTTCAATGTGGGACAGAGCAGCATACCTCTCATATAATTTAGGCATAGTGCTATGATTACATAATTTACTAAAAACATATCCTAAGTCTTTGCAGAGATTCACTATCAATAATTGTATAGGGTCTAGTATATAAAGACCTTCTACTATAAAAAATAAGAAAGTCTTCCTCTCTCTGGCCCTGTGTTATGATTTTTAAAGGCCAGTGCTATGTTTTTTTAATGTTTAGAGGTTGTGAGGCATGCAGAACAGAAATGCTAGCTGAAGATTCTGTTTTTTCTGCAAATGGTTAGTCCTGTCATAGCCTGCTGTGAATAATGTGGACTGAGGCAAGTTCAGGTGATTTTTTTTTTTTGCGGGAGTGCTGAAGGGAAGATCTGAAAATACCTCCATCTGTGACCTGTATTTGGAGCATGTTGCTGGAATTGCTTTATGGGACTGAGCATGTCTGGGGCCTCTAGGACTATGACATTATATAGTGGGTACTGCATATATTGTAAATAACTTCTGAAATTAACTGACTCAAACCATGTGGGATGTATTTTCATTTAATTCTGCAAATAAACCTGTATTTTGATATATGTCTGCCTCCTGTTACTTTTACGAGCCTACATGAGTGCAGAATTTGAGCATTTTGGCCCAGCAACCACCAAATTATCATTCCTTGCCACGCTTCTGCTGCCACGTACCTGGACTGTTTGAGCTATATTTTCCTGTGGGATCTGTAAGCCAAAGTTGTTTTCTTGCTGTCACATGGTGTGTGCTCACTACTCTGACAACAGTTTGCCTCTCCTGCTGTGTTTGTTTTGCCCACGGCCAAGAAAGAACTGCTGAAAGCCTTGGTAGACTACAGGATGGAGACCCACCAAAAACTGGTGCAGTTGCAAAGGCATTAGTGCCAGAAGTTGCTGAAGGCTTGGGGGGGTAAAGAAGGCAAAAGGGGCACTTAGTGATCTTAAAGGGCAGGTTTTTTTAGCTGTCTACTACCATAAGAGAAGATTATCTGTGACTTAAGATGTATATAGTGTAAATATAAAATACATTAGGAATGACTACACAAAATAATTATAGAAACATACAAATGAAGCTAATATTGCACCTGCATGGTATGTGACTCAATAGCCATATATTTAAACGTTAGAGAAAAAAAGTGCAGTAGTGCTGTAACACACTTACTGTTGCCACACAGATAGCAACCAATATATAAGAGTGGTGGGAAGCTGTTAAAAACTTCATTCAGACTGTTAAACACTCAGTTGGACTGAAGTCCAAATGAAGTGTGTAATAGCTTCTTACTGCTCTTTTGTTGTGACCACTGATTGCTGTTAATGTTCTAGTTTGTAACTAGAGCTTAACAGCAGTAAGGGGTACATAATAAAATCTTGTTAAGAACATTTCTGATGTCAAAATGATGCTCAACAAGAATGATTTGTCTCCAAATTCAAAGTATTCATAATGATCTATGCACTACAAGTCATCTTCCAAAAATAAGACATAAAATGCATCACAGAACATCTAGATCCTGGCAGCATTCTTAACTCAGGTTGCAGAAATGGAGTTTAAGACAGGCTTATTGAGGATTTCTGCCATGGGCCTACCTATTCTAAAACTGACCTGCTCAGAAGTTTGCACAGAAGGTTGCTATAGCTTATGTGTGCAGATGGAGGGGTCTGGAAACAGAGATATTGTTATTATTATTATTTTAATTATCTTTGCAATCGAGACTCAGAAGTATATACAGAAGTTCACTATAACATTTTTGAGCCTGAGAAAGGCAAATTCTTTATTTCTTTAAAATTTCCTCATAATTAAACCTCAGAGCTAAGCACAAAGGGTCACTGTGGCTTTTGTGGGGTTGTGACAGTGCAGTCATTATTCCTTTAACATTTTCACACAATCATACCTCAGAGATATGCACACAACATCACTCTAGCATGCGCATAGGCAGTGTACTGTATAGGGGCATCAGGCTGGAATACATAAGTGTGATAATGTTTTTCTCATTTCTCACAATCTTCTATCAAATGTGTATACAGGTGGTTCATTTTGAGAGATAACGTTAGGGGCATATTGTGAATATACACCTGAGTTCAACAAGTAAAAATATGTTACTATATTCTGGTTGTCAGATACAGAGAGAGTTGCTGTCATTTGGAGGTGGGGATGGTGAAGAGGCAAGCTGTATGATGTATAACAGCATCAAATAAACGAGACCATTTATTCATTCACTTTTATCCCACTCTAACATCAGAGAGATGCATACAAGGTGACTTTCTTTTTTGTCTTTTGACAGGGAGGCAGGCAGTACTCTAAGATAGGATTCATGTATCTTTGATAGTATTTATTTTCTCAGTTTATTGAGAAGTACTTTTTTCATCAACTTTGATCATTAAGCCTTGGGCACAACTTATTTATTTTCTAAAAGAAATAAATAAAACTGATTTTTTTTTTTAGTTAGTTATGTTTTTTGTCCAGGCTATAATAAAACTGAATTTCTTTAGTTAGTTATGGTTTTTGTCCAGGCCATAATTGTAAAAAAAAGGCTGGGGGGGGGGGGCTCTAAAATGTACTTCACAGTATCTAGTATCCCATGGCTTCAGAGGCCCAAACAGCCTGCAGACTATCAGCTTGATTCTATTATTTCCTCCACCGTTATTACACGGCTGTCTCACCGTTATTACATGGCTGTCTCACCGTTATTACACGGCTGTCTCACCGTGTGCTGTCTCACCGTTATTACGTGGCTGTCTCACCGTTATTACACGGCTGTCTCACCGTGTGCTGTCTCACCATTATTACACGGCTGTCTCACCGTGTGCTGTCTCACTGTTATTACACGGCTGTCTCACCGTTATTACACGGCTGTCTCACTGTTATTACACGGCTGTCTCACCGTTATTACACGACTGTCTCACCGTGTGCTGTCTCACCATTATTACACGGCTGTCTCACCGTTATTACACGGCTGTCTCACTGTTATTACACGGCTGTCTCACCGTTATTACACGGCTGTCTCACCGTTATTACACGGCTGTCTCACCGTGTGCTGTCTCACCATTATTACACGGCTGTCTCACCGTTATTACACGGCTGTCTCACTGTTATTACACAGCTGTCTCACCGTTATTACACGGCTGTCTCACCGTTATTACACGGCTGTCTCACCGTGTGCTGTCTCACCGTTATTACACTGCTGTCTCACCGTTATTACACGGCTGTCTCACCGTTATTACACGGCTGTCTCACCGTGTGCTGTCTCACCGTTATTACACGGCTGTCTCACCGTTATTACACGGCTGTCTCACCGTGTGCTGTCTCACTGTTATTACACGGCTGTCTCACTGTTATTACACAGCTGTCTCACCGTTATTACACGGTTGTCTCACCGTTATTACACGGCTGTCTCACCGTGTGCTGTCTCACCGTTATTACACGGCTGTCTCACTGTTATTACACGGCTGTCTCACCGTGTGCTGTCTCACTGTTATTACACGGCTGTCTCACCGTTATTACACGGCTGTCTCACCGTGTGCTGTCTCACCGTTATTACACGGCTGTCTCACCGTTATTACACGGCTGTCTCACCGTGTGCTGTCTCACCGTTATTACACGGCTGTCTCACCGTTATTACACGGCTGTCTCACCGTTATTACACGGCTGTCTCACCGTTATTACACGGCTGTTTTGGCCATTTAGGTGGGGTGAGAGGATACAGGAAGAAAACTGAGAGTAAGAATGAAGTTCTTTCTTTAGCCAAGATTTCTGTACAGCCCATCTTTGGCTCAAAAAGTTTTTAAAAAGTTCTAAAATTGAACTCAGCACATTTAGAACCCAATGGGCTTCTGGGGGCTGAGTTTAATTTGATTGTTTCCACATTTATTATGGTGTAATCTTGGCTACTTAGGATATATTGAAAGAATACAGGAAAAATCTGAAAATTACAACATAATATGAGCAAACAAGGAAAAAAAGTAGTCTGAAAGATGTGGCAAGGCCAGGATTGGAAGGGAGGGAGTCGGGGGACACACTGGGGTATGTAGGGGGGCACTGGACAGCTGGGGATCCATTGAGTTATTGTCCTAGAGTTTGATTTCACCAAAAGCCAGAGTCAAAATATTCAGTATTGCCAGGGACTGCCCCATTTACGTACATCACACTGAATATCACCAATGTTTGTTACTCTGCATAAAATATTGTGGAACACTGCAACATCTGGATTAAAAAAAAACATGCAAGATGCTTGTTTTTATCAGCAATCCTTTTGGTTGTATCTTTATTTACTACTACATATGTGTCTGGTTGCATAATAATGTTAAACATGCCAGTGCAGACACGCCCCAAAGCTGTATAACTTAAGTTTAGCTAGTGAATTCGTGCCTAATGTGTGATGCATTGCACTTGTGATGCCCCTCCATGCAGGTGGCCTTACAGCTGACCTCAACCTTACAAGACTCATTTCCAAAACCATGGGGTGTTTGTCTAACCTCATAAAGTCTGATGTCAAGGCTCTTGATAGATTTGACCTTCAACACTTTGGCTTTGTGAGAGCAGATCCTGTCTATTTAACCTAGTAAACTTCTTCAAAACGGTTACAGAGGCTGTAAATGGTGGCTATGTAGTGCATGTGGTGTATTTTGAACTGGTTAAGGCCTTCAACACCATTCCCCATGCTGGCATCATACAAAAGCTAATTGTTTTAAAAATCAACCCCATATGTGGTAAGGCGGATAGCAAATAGGCTGAAAGACAGAGCCCATCCAATGCAGGCTGCAGATACCTCATCAGTTAGTGTGAATGTAAACAGTGGTAGCCCCTCAGGACTCAGGGCTGGAACATCTCCTTTGTGGTATTAATTTCTCAAATCTCCAAGTGGAGAGCCAAGACATTTGACTAACAAAGTTTGCAGGTGACTGCAAACTGGAGGATGTTGTTAAGTCACCCTGTGACACCAAAACTTTCCTGAATGAACTATCCCTAGTAAACACTTGGCATACTAAAATGAGCTCAAACTAAATGCTGAAAAGTGTAGTATCACTTTTGGTGCACAGACCCTCCCTCATCATACGGTATAGCCAATACTTTGTCAGGAACCTAAATACGTGTATTGGTAGCTCCCTTTCTTTTGACCATCATGTGACATTGGTTGTTAGAAATCCTTTTATTTAGCCCACCTGTTATCCAAGGAAATATCATCACATTCTAAAGAAGAAATCACCCCCTTACACTCAGTATTGATCAGGACAATTATTGAGCAAATGCCCCCTTTAGGATGTATCTCATTAATCACATCAAGCAATTAGCAAAACCCCAAATGTTCTTAATCAAAAAGGTCACAGGCCCAAAGTCCCTGAGCTACTAGGATATGCTGGAAGCTCTATCCATTTACTCAATGTCATACAGACTTTTGAGGAAAGATCTGACTTGCTTACTACCCCCATTAGAAACCCAGTTTTCCTGGACCTCATGTTTCTCTGCAAGTCCAATATCTTCACCAGGACTAGAACCAAAGACCTAATTCTTCACAAGCAGATAGGCACAGCACAGAGGAGAGGCATAGTTATAAAGCAGCACCTCCAAAACCTTTGGAATAAACACCCCCTACATGTTAAGCAGTGTGATTCACTATATTACTTAAAACATAAACTAGGGACTGGAGGGATATCTACAATTTTTAATGGTATGGCCCTCCTGGAGAAAGGAGTTGCTGCTGAAGGAAGGGTACTGGCAAGAAATGAACAGGTCATAAGACTGACTGGCCTATGAACCTATGAATATATATATGGATGTAAACTGTTTTTATAGCTTACTCACATAGATTGTCAGGGAATCTCTACCTACTCCAATAACGATCCTGATTAGTATAAAGCGGCTATAAGAAAATGAATGAAGAATTAAATACAGCAAAAGTATTACTAAATTGGAACTCAGTCTAGCTCAAGTGAAATGCACTTCTGTAGAAAATTCTGCCTAAAACAGACTATAGACTGGAGAACCAAAGCCTATCATGGTACTCAGCAGGTGAAAGGCAATAAACACACAAGTCTGCTTCAACTTATGGAAATTAAACTGTACTTGTAGAACATACCTACGTGTGTGTGTTTGTGTGTGTGTGTGTTTATGTGTGGTATGAAAGAATAATCGAAGCAGGTCTTGCCACCTGGCAGTGTGAATCTTGGCTCTAGATGATTGTTACTGTTGAAGTGACACCCCAACCCCATGTGCAAAAATGGGAAAAAGGGGTTTTGGATAGATGGATTGTAGAGCATACCTCTGTACTGTACGAATAATGCACATGGATGGATTGTAGAGTATACCTCTGCACTGTACGAATAATGCACATAGGCTGGATTGTAGAGAATACCTCTGCACTGTACGAATAATGCACATGGATAGATTGTAGAGCATACCACTGCACTGTACGAATAATGCACATGGATGGATTGTAGAGCACACCTCTGCACTGTACGAATAATGCACATGGATGGATTGTAGAGCATACCTCTGCACTGTACGAATAATGCACATGGATGAATTGTAGAACATACCTCTGCACTGTACGAATAATGCACATGGAGGGATTGTAGAGCATACCTCTGCACTGTACGAATAATGCACATGGAGGGATTGTAGAGCATACCTCTGCACTGTAAGAATAATGCACATGGATGAATTGTAGAACATACCTCTGCACTATACGAATAATACACATGGAGGGATTGTAGAGCATACCTCTGCACTGTATGAATAATGCATGGAGGGATTGCAGAGCATACCTCTGCACTGTACGAATAATGCACATGGAGGGATTGTAGAGCATACCTCTGCACTGTACGAATAATGCACATGGATGAATTGTAGAACATACCTCTGCACTATACGAATAATACACATGGAGGGATTGTAGAGCATACCTCTGCACTGTACGAATAATGCATGGAGGGATTGTAGAGCATACCTCTGCACTGTACGAATAATGCACATGGAGGGATTGCAGAGCATACCTCTGCACTGTACGAATAATGCACATGGATGGATTGTAGAGCATACCTCTGCACTGTACAAATAATGCACATGGATGGATTGTAGAGCATACCTCTGCACTGTACGAATAATGCACATGGAGGGATTGTAGAACATACCTCTGCACTGTATGAATAATGCACATGGATGGATTGTAGAGCATACCTCTGCACTGTATGAATAATGCACATGGATGAATTGTAGAACATACCTCTGCACTGTACGAATAATGCACATGGATGGATTGTAGAGCATACCTCTGCACTGTATGAATAATGCACATGGATGAATTGTAGAACATACCTCTGCACTGTACGAATAATGCACATGGATGGATTGTAGAGCATACCTCTGCACTGTATGAATAATGCACATGGATGAATTGTAGAACGTACCTCTGCACTGTATGAATAATGCACATGGATGGATTGTAGAGCATACCTCTGCACTGTACGAATAATGCACATGGATGGATTGTAGAGCATACCTCTGCACTGTATGAATAATGCACATGGATGGATTGTAGAGCATACCTCTGCACTGTACAAATAATGCACATGGATGGATTGTAGAGCATACCTCTGCACTGTATGAATAATGCACATGGAGGGATTGTAGAACATACCGCTGCACTGTACGAATAATGCACATGGAGGGATTGTAGAGCATACCTCTGCACTGTACGAATAATGCACATGGATGGATTGTCGAGCATATCTCTGCACTGTACGAATAATGCACATGAATGTAATGTCGTATTGTGGCTGTATAATTGTTTTTTTCATTAGGTATATACATTTTATTTGTTTTTTTTTTGTTTCTTTTTTGTTTCTTTTAAACAAGAAGCATCTTTATTAAACTATCACATGACATGACACAGGCAATCTTAGATTTATATAAATAAAAACAAACCATATCGACACAATTCTAGTTGCAAACATTATACATTACAAACCATGTTGACACAGCGGTAGGTGCAAACATTATATATATCACTTATAATCTGTCCAGTCTTTGTCAAACATTACGTAGCTCATTCAGATACTGCCTTCTTTTAAACCTAGTTCCTCCTCTGCATGTATTGTTCTCAAAATTCCCATTTTTTCCTGTGTAATTTGCTCCAACCCTTTTCTAAAGATCCCAGTTCCAGTTGTTTTATCTCTGTTACTGTCTTCACTACTTCTAGTAAAGTTGGTTTAGACTTTGATTTCTATTTTCTAGTAATTGCTTTTTAGGAGCCACCATAATTAGGCCTTACTATGTCTTGGCAATTCCGATTCTGTATCACAGTTCAGAAAAATCGTTTTGATAAATACATCAGTTTGCTCACCCAGTATCTCTAACAGAGCAGTCTGCAAGGAATCTTTAAAGTCTGCCAACTTATTACATTCTCAGAAAACATGTTCCCAGTTATCTCTTTCTTCCCCATCACACTTCCAACATTTGTTGTCTACCTGAGAAAAAAAATGTTGGTGTCTACTTATGCAAACACTTCCAAGCAAAGATCCTAAATCTTCTAGACTGTGTTGCATATTTGGGAGATACACATATGTCCCCCCCATTGTTTCTTTGTGAATTGCTTATCCAATATCTCTTCCCCATCTTTTCTAACCTCCTCTGATTGATTCTTACAGTTATCATGCAATATTTTATATGCTCTACTAATTATTCCTTTTTTAATGGCAGCTTCTGGTTCAGATTCTACTAAAAACTCTACCAGTGGTGGTCTTTCATTTAGGACCCCCTAGTTCTTTCCCTTTGCCTATACTCTTGATATCTGATTTCAACAATTGGCTGCCTTTCCAAGCCCTCCTCACACTCGAGAATAAAGACATCTGAGCAGTTACCCAGACATGGTTTAGAGCGTCACAGAGTACCCCAGCAGTGCAAGATTTCAGTTCCTTCCATACTTTTAGACCAGTAAACAAAGGCTAAAGGAGGAGGTTCTTGATATGCATCAATAAAAAGCATACCCTTAGGATGGTCAAACAGGATGACATGCTAGAGTTCCTCCATGTGCAGATCATCGAATAAAATCTCATACCATATTCTAGCCAGATATAGGTCACCCTCCATGTCCCATGAAGCTCAGAATGTATAACTGGACCTACTGGAGACACCATTCAACCTAACACTCTACTCATGGGAGACTTTAATTACCCCTCTATAGACTGGGAATCTTACATGGCCTCAAATTTACAGGCACAGAGATTCCTGGACTTTGTAAATACAAACACCCTTGACCAAATAGGCAATATGCTCAATAGAGGTTCCAACATACTGAACCTCATGCTTATAAATATGGGAGAATGCCGCCTCCCCCATGTCCCATCTTGCCTGGTAAGGTCTGACCATAAAGCTGACTCCTTCAAAATCAAAATCAACTCAGTAATCCCATTAAAACCAGTAACAGTTAGGAACTATTCCAAGGCAAATTACCTTTCATTAAGTGATGAAGTATCAAGATTCAATGCCCCCAAACCCTGAGAACACAGAAGATTATGCCGAGTTGTTCACAGAAACTTTATACAGCCATGTCAATGGTTGAATAGAGACTGATGTACCTACCAGAAGTAAGCCCAAGACTTGCTCTAGAAACAAACTGCCCTGGTGGCATCCCAAATTAAACAGGATATACAACAAAAGGAATAAAGTAAGGCAAAAATCAGGAAGTATAACTCCCATAAAGACAGAAAATCTCTCATCAAAGTAAATAGGTAACTAAGAGGGCTAATTAAGTGAAGCAAAGCCAGCTTTGAGGTTAAGATATCCTCCCAGGTGAAAGATAACCATAAGCTCTTCTATAGCTATGTCAGAAACCTCAAGGCCAGCACACGGCAATGTGCTGAAATGGTGGTTATTGGTGCCACATTCACTGAGCCTGATCATACAGTAAACATGTTAAGGGACAAATTCAGTTCCAACTTTACCCCCCACCCACCACCACCACCACCACCACCACTACCAACAACCATCTTCTCAAAAATACCTTCAAACATAACCCCCTGCAACTATAACTAGTGAGGATGTACTGGCTGCACTCATCAAAGCCAAGAGCATGGCCTCAGTGGGCCCTGATAACATCCCAGAATGCCTCCTGAATAGTCTAAAATATGACTTATCAGGACCTCTGGAGTCATTATTTAACTACAGTCTTAAAGCAGACTTTGTGTCACATGACTGCAATGGTCATCTCCCTTCATAAGGGAGGACCTTCAACAGATCCTGGTTACTACAGGGCCATTGGTCTGGCTATTTTTATTTTGCAAAGCCATGGAAGGAATTATCGTGGAAATTATCCACAAGGACACGGGAGACCTCCAGACGCTGGATCCATCCAAGTCTGCCCTTTGTCAAAGTAGTGTCATACTTAATGACCATGGTGGACTTCTTTGAAAAAGGTTACTAATGCAAAAGATGAGGGGGAAATGGTGCATATTGCGTACCTAGATCTGTCTACAGCATTTGATACAATAGCTAACTCAGGCATCATCAACAAACTTATGGAACTAGATATAAACCACCTTATAAAACAGTGGATAGCTAGCTGGCTTACTGATAGGATCCAGGAGGTTAGAATCAGTGAGTCCACCACCACAAAGAGAGCAGTCACCAGTGGAGCCCCCAGGGGTCTGTGCTAGACCCACTCCTCTTTGGCATCTACTTCTCAAATGTAAACGCCAATGTCAAAGGCATTTGGTTAACCAAGTTCACAGATGATTACAAACTGAGAGCAGTCACTGAATCTCCCCAAGATGAGAACTCCCTTCAGGAAGGTCTAATACAGACAAATGCTTGGTGTCAAAGCCATCGCTTAAAACTCAATACCAATAAATGCATTATAGTGCCTTTTGGAAAGTCTACCTTCCCAGGTAAGTACGTCATCAGCAAAACACATATAAAAGTTGATTCACTAGTTAGAGCTCTAGGAACTCATGTAGATAGTAACCTAGCCTTTGACCAACATGTTTCCAAGGCAGTAAGAACATCCTCCTATGTTGCTCAACTTATAAGCAAGGGCATGGCATCTAGGTCCGGAGAGGTCATCATACCACTGTACTCGGTCCTCATCAGAACCATTACAGAGTATAATACCCCCTTCAGTATGTACCTGCACAGACAAATTCAACAACTGGAACATCCACAAAGGTTCCTTACAAAAAGAATACAGAGAGTAAACATATTGTCCTATGCTGATCACCTCAAAGCCCTGTCTCTTTACATGGTATCATATAGACTTCTGAGAGGTGATCTTTGCCTGGCATACAAGACATTCTTGGACCCTGTTTTGATGAACCTCAAAACATCCATAAAACCAACCACATCAGAACTTCCAGAATAAAGACCTAACTTTTGGTGTGACATAAATAGGATATGTTGGAGAGACAGACATGTTTCTAAGAGAATTCCCATTCTCTGGAACATGAACCCATCTATGTGAAGTACAGCTCTTCTCTATCCCTATTTAAGCGGAACTTGGACCAATGGGTGGGTATTCAGAAATTCATACTTGGTTTGGCTCCTATATCTCTGATGGACAGAGGCAGTCAGTAAATCATCACCTATATAAATGAAATTTGTGGGTCACATTTGGGTTGCATGGCTAACCTTATAAAGGCCATAGTGGTCATAAGCCTAGTATACACCTATGAACCTAAGTTATCTACAAACTTCTGCAGCTTTTTGAGAATTATTATGCAAAGAAATGTAGAACAATGTAGATTCTTAAAGGCGTTAGATACTTATAGATGTACTAAGGGAGTGTGGTGCATGCCAATACATCTGGATATACAGTAAGAGAACTGTACTTATCTGAAGTTCAAGTGACAGACTTCAGTCCCAGGAGTGTGCTGTCATCTCCTGGTCATATCACCGCACTGTTAACTGTGCTCCACAGATGTCACAGTAGCAATACCTCAATTTGCTTTTTATAATTGTAGACTGCCCTGGGTGGGTCAAGAAGTTGTACTTTTCTGTTTATCATGATGTTGTTGGATGGGATGGCTTTCCATAAGTTCATAGGCATGTACTAGGCTAGCCCCCCTTGTAGGCCATTTTTAAACCGAACCAATTTACCTTTTTGTGCTCAAAATAACCTACCCCATTTGGTTGTAGATGGGCCTTACCCATCCAGTGGTCGATAATTACATATTACTCCTAATGAGAATAACTGGGATCGTACCATTGGTAATTTGAGGGGGACCCATGAATGCGATAAAGCATTTAAGAGCTGCCTCTGTCCATTAGCCATACAGAGAGCATTCCTGGGGTAAATTTTCTGTTTCCCATCTATAGATCTAAGTTGCACTTGAACATGGACAGGGATGAACTTTTTTTTTTTTTAAGTGGATGGGGAGTGTGTTCCATAGTAACAGTATCCTCTGCGAGATACACCTCCCCCTCCAAACCATTCTGTTGATGTTGCAGAAGAGGTTTAGATCCACAGACTGAGTATTTCTGATGCTATTTGACTTGCTGATGTGCAGTAAATCTATTGGTAATGGGTCACAGAATGCCTCATATGCTAGAGACAGGACACATTTTAGCAGTCTGTAGGATACTGAGTATAGTGGCAGGGCTTTGAATCCGTCCACATAGGACATGTTGTTTAGGTCTTGTATCCTTTTAATATGGTATCTTTCTGGGCATTCCAGTTGTTGCATGTGTCTAAACAGATACATGACAAAGGTGGCATTATATGCAGTGACTGGACTAATGAGGACTCAGTAAAGGGGTACAATGACATTTTTAGATCTAGACACTATCCCTTTGTTTATAAGCTGTGCAATATAGAAGGAATTTTTGACAACAATAGACACATGTTGGTCAAACATTAGGTCACTGTCCACAAAAGTTCCAAAATTCCAAATAACTGGGTCAACTCTTAGGTGCATATTATCAAAGTGATAGTTCCATGGGGTAGGTGACTTCCCAAAGGATACAATAATGCATTTTTTGGCATTTAGCTTCAGTCCATGATTTTGACACCAGTTATTTACCTGGGGCAAACCTTTCTGCAAAATGGCTAATTCATCTGGGGATTCAATGACTCTCCTAAATTGCATCATCTGCAAACCTAGTCAGCCACAGCCCTTTGGTATTGGCTTTTACTTCAGAAAAGTAGATGTCAAACAGAAGTCCCAGCACAGAACCCTGGGGGACTCCACTGGTGACTAGTCTCTTTGTAGAGGTAACTTTCCCTGTTTTAATTATCTGTATCCTATCTGTGTGCCAATTAGCAATCCAGCAAGTGGCACAGGGGTTTATGCCCAGTTTATTTAGCTTTTCTACTACGCCTGACTGGGAAATTGTCTCAAAAGCATGAGCCAGGTCGAGGTATGTGGTATGTACAATTTTGCCTTCACCCATTACTTTAGTGAGTAAGCATGACTTGCTGTTGATGAACCTAGACTGAGACAGGTCCAGTGTTTGAAGGTTCCCTACATCCTGATTAATTAATTCCATGATAAGTCTTTGCATGGTCAAACTTATGGGTCTGTAATTGCTTGGGTCTTTGGAAGGTTCTCCCTTATGTAGCGGAATGACTGTAGCTGCTCTCTATTGCTTGGCAAAACACCTGCATGAAGGCTGAGTTTGAAATGTGTTGTTAGGAAGGCAGCTAAAATATGCTTCATACTACATATTGTCAGGACCCATCGATGCAGTAGTTTTTGCTTTTGATAGCACTTTTAGGACTTGATGTTGTGTGATAGCTGGAGGTGAGCCAGTTTCATGTATATTTTGAGGGACAGATAGAGGGGAGAGAGGGGTAAAGTTAGAGCTAAATTTAAAAGCTAGTAGATTTGGTATATCTTCAGCCTCAGTATAGGTAACATCATTCACAATCAGCTCAATACATGACTGCGTTGTGCTTTTGAGATTATGAACATAATAACTAAAAATTGCCTTCTGATTGTCTTTGGCTGGGCAGCTATTTCAGCCTCATACTTGGTTTTGGTGGATTTTATTAAGCTCCTGAGCAGTTTGTTTATTTCACTGACATGGTTCCACCATGTGGGTTTGTTCCTGGGGTTTGCCCTGCACTTGCACCTAAGGGGTATAGCTGTATCTATGTAGCTGTGTAAATGCTTGTATAGTGAGGCGGTGTAAGCTTCTAAGTATTCAGTGGACTTAACTGAGTTTGGTGGGGATTTGAATCTTGCCATTGTTATCACGTAGGATTAGTCATATTTTAGTAATAATTCCCAAACCATAACACATTCAAACTATTGAAAGATTTCACCTTAAAACTTACATGCCGGACAACACAGCTGCATTGATACTTGGCTCTGCCTAGGATTACTAAAGAGATAGCAAATGCTGTTCATATTCTATCTGTTTATATTGTCATAATTGTAATACCTCCCTAAATATATCAACAACCAAGCAACACAGAGAGAATTGCTTATGCTCATACGAAAGCTGACAGCTGGATGAAGACAGTGTGGCTGACACTGGGTGTGACCTTTTCGACCTAGAATCTAATCAATGTGATCACTGTAAAAATTAGAATGTGCTGGACAGCTTGTTATTTATACTTATTTTATAAAATTTAGAATACCAAAGACAGGAATATTTATTTGAATTGTGAGGATATAACATGATTTTGTCAAAAGGCTCAGGTTGCAACCATTGAAAGTTACAACACAAATCTGTGGAACTCCACTAGAGGAAATGAATTAATAGCAATAATTTTAAATGGTTATTCACAATACGGTCCAGTTCCCCGTCTTTAAAGTAGATTGAAGCACACACAATCCTGAAAATAAGCCATTGAAGGGACTTCTGGTACTGCATGCAAACAACAAGGTGGTGTCATCCTGTCTCCTCCAAGTGATAAAGAGAATTTGGATAAAAAAGCCTCTTAGAAATAGATCAAAAGAAGCAGGATCCAAAACGAAGTTCCACAGCAAACTTTATTGATTTTGAGTGCTTTCGTTGGCCTTAAGCCTCAGACTTCATCAGAAACACTTGAAATACAATGTAACACTCTTAAATATCAACTCAATACAATCACATGATTTTAAAACCACACGCCCCATTAATTAACACAATTGATTCATGAAGAACACCAGTTCATTGATGGAAGTACTGTTTGTTCCTAAAGGAACATTACCTAAAATCTAATGTGCAAAACTTTTGCAGTATGTATTTTTTCATAAAGTGCAAATGCAATACTTTTTGTTGTTAAAAGGTAAATATTATTGATGACATATAAAATTCATAATCATTACTATAATACTCAATGTTCAAGATGCTCCAAATAGCTTATAAACCTTTTTTCACATGTGGAATTCAGATTTAAGTTTTAAATAACTACTAATAGACAAGGTCTCATTGAGACCTGGGAAACTGGTAGCATTAACACGGAGTTGCCAAATCAACTCCCTATACTTTAAACATATATCTTTTGGACCACCCCTCATATCCTTGTCAGTGACTTGCTCCAGACCTGAAAATTTGAAGCAATGCCCACTATGTTCGAAAATGTGTCTAGCTAAAGCATTGGACATATTAACTTTCTGTATGTCATAGAGATGTTGGTAAATCCGTTTATTAAAAGCATTTTTGGTTTTTCCTATGTAAAACATACTGCAATGTTGACAAATTGCAATGTATACTAAAGCTTTTGTCATACAGTTCATCTTATGCATAAGTTTAATAGTACCATAACTTTCTATATGCACAAGATCTGTTTCAAGAACATAACTACATTGTGCACAATGTCCACATCTTCTCATACATCCACTGACACTTTTGTATACATTCCTTTCTAAAATATTTTTAATATTGGAACTTCTTTTATACACCACTACCGGCCTCGATCCCATTTCCATTTTACTTTCTTTTATATCATTTAATATACTCCAATTGTTATAAATAATATCTTTTATCTCATTGAAAACAGGGCTAAATGTCAAAATTAAAGCCCTGCTGAAGCCTCTGTCAGTGACGCCTGTGTTAAAATTGACTAATCCACCACCCAATGTGTTCATGGCATTTGTATTTAACACATTAACACCCAATAAAGGAATAAAATGCCCATTGTTTCTTTTGTTAATAACTTCCTGTAAAATGAGATCAATAAATGTTTCAGGGTATCCTCTCCTGATTGACATATGTTTAAGGGTGTTCATTTCATCGGTGAATTAAAATGGGATCAATAAATGTTTCAGGGTATCCTGTCCTGACTGACATATGTTTAAGGGTGTTCATTTCATCGGTGAATTAAAATGGGATCAATAAATGTTTCAGGGTATCCTCTCCTGATTACCATATGTTTAAGGGTGTTCATTTCATCGGTGAATTAAAATGGGATCAATAAATGTTTCAGGGTATCCTCTCCTGATTGACATGTGTCTAAGGGTGTTCATTTCATCGGTGAATTAAAATGGGATCAATAAATGTTTCAGGGTACCCTCTCCTGATTAACATATGTTTAAGGGTGTTCATTTCATCGGTGAATTAAAATGGGATCAGTAAATGTTTCAGGGTATCCTCTCCTGATTGACATATGCTTAAGGGTGTTCATTTCATCGGTGAATTAAAATGGGATCAATAAATGTTTCAGGGTATCCTCTCCTGATTAACATATGTTTAAGGGTGTTCATTTCATCGGTGAATTAAAATGGGATCAATAAATCTTTCAGGGTATCCTCTCCTGATTAACATATGTTTAAGGGTTTTCATTTCATCGGTGAATTAAAATGGGATCAATAAATGTTTCTGGGTATCCTCTCCTAATTGACATGTGTTTAAGGGTGTTCATTTCATGGGTGAATTAAAATGGGATCAATAAATGTTTCTGGGTATCCTCTCCTGATTGACATATGTTTAAGGGGGTTCATTTCATTGGTGAATTGTTTGTAATCACTGACAATTCTTGCTATTTTCACCCCTTGCCCCTTAACTAATGATTTTTTCTGGTGTATGGGGTGACAGCTACCATAATGCAACAAGGTATTCGAAAAAGTGGGTTTCCTGTATATTGTTGAGTTAAACCCTTTTTTGACCTGGTCCTTTGTGATTTTAATATCCAGGAAATGTATTGTGTCCATGGTAGATTCCATGGTAAAGGACAGAAATATAGTACTACTGTTTAAAAATTAAAAAAAAAACTGTCCAATGCTTCATCCGTGCCATCCCAAAATATCAGGATGTCGTCCAAAAAACACCCATAGAATTTACAGAATTTGAATAACTCATGTTTGAACACAAACATTATTTTCCAAAAGGTAAGGACAATGTTGGCAAATAAGGGGGCACATGCTGCCCCCATTGCTACACCCACCTTTTGTTTGAAGTACTGGGTTTCAAACATAATAAAATTGTTCTCTAAAATTACTTCCGTAAGTGTTCTAAGCATCAAAATTCTGTTTTGTCCAATGGTAGTGTTGTTGCAAAGAAAATCATAAAACCATTGAATACCTAGGGCATGTGGATGACCGTGAAGATATCCTTGATGTCTATCGTAACTAATATCAGATGTTCACAAAATAAATTATCCTTCATTTTACCCAAACAGTCCCAGGAAGCTTTGAGAACGTGTTGGTATTTTTCCAACACATTTTTTAGTTGAAAATCTACAAATTTTGCCAAATTGAATGTCTTAGATGCCTTGGCATCAACAATGGTTCTCATGTGGGGATCAACAATATTTTTGTGAATTTCTGGGATACCGAAAATAGTCGGTATCCCGGGTGATTTTTGTTACAAAAAGTTAAATTCACTGATGGTAATCTGTCCATCTAATAACAAATCATTCAAAATAACATCAATGTGCCTGCAGGCTATATTCAGTTCATTCAGAGATGTTTGTTCATAACTATCACTGATGAGGTGTTCATACATTTTTTCTACATAGGCCCTCCTTTCCATTACCTCAATGCCCCCTCCCTTGTCGGGTTTCATTAACCTGATGTTCATGTTCTCACATATACTTTTTAAAAGGCCACTTTCTTCATGAGAAAGGTTAGTTGTTCAGTCATTTTTTTTATATTTAATAAGATTCCTTACTTGATAAATACATAAATTTTCAAACACCTGTAACAAGGGATGTAGTGGGGGGGTTAAATGTACTTGATTTTTTACATTGAGGTATTTGTATCCTATTAATTTCATTGTCAAAATAAATACCTAAGTTAATTTTCCTGACAAATGTTTTAATTTCCAAAAGGATTTTTTCCACTGCTGGCACCTTCGAGGAAACATAGTTTAGCCCTTTTTGAAATAATTCTGCCCACTCATTATCTACTGTTGTGTTACTTAAATTAAATATTTTGAAATCACCCTCATTGCTCATAATAATTTGTGTGTTCATTTGGGTGGCAGAATCTAGTACCACCTGTTGTTCCCCCACCCTCATCCCCTGTAGGGGCGGCCCTTGTTAGAAAATGTATTCCTGTAGTTCCCATTGTTCTCTACATCCCTGCCCTGGGCAAATTGCCTCGTTCTGTTCTGAAGGCGTTCTGAACTCCTCAGTGGCATGTCTAAAGGGACTGCATCATCACCATTGTCATTTACAACATCATCCCTCAAGTCCTGGTCCACATACTCATTTTGGTACATATTTTTTTCTATCACTGCCCTGTTGAATTCTATTGAATCCACTTGGTGTGGGATAGGCTCTTCCAGCTTCATAGTCTTTTTTGTCCCTTACTAACTTTTTACTTTTTTTGTTCACCAAGTCTTCTACATATTTATCAATGTTGACAAACATAGCCCTATATTTATCGAACTTTAGCGGAAACCCTAAGTCATTTTTAAGCGTTGAATCACATTCATCAACAGTTTTTTTGATAAACATAATTTTCCTATCATTTTCCTTCATAATACATTCGACAAACTCACAACCATGTCTATTAAACATTAAGGCAAATTCTTTGTAAAAGTCAGAGCCTTGAATAGTACCTGAGGGAAATCTCCATGTCCTTAAACCCTTGGGCACTTGCTCCCTCTGCAAGCATTCACATAAATAGTTATTTTCCACCTGCAATTTACTATATTTTATTATTTCCTTTTCAAGGTATTCCAGTTGTTCATCAATCATTCCGACATAATTATTGGCATACCTGTTATCATTGAAGCCTTTAAAGTCACTAGATAATCCTTCATGCATCCACTCAGATAGTGAAAAAGTCGCTACACCATTCGCAAAGTCAGTCACCAAATTAGCTCCTCCCGCTACCTCTCTTCATCCAATCACAGTCGTTGCATGTGCCGTGGAGGCGGAAGTAGGACTACCTTGAGCTGGGAGAATGGAGTTGGTAATGCTATCTTGCGAGCGACCTCACAAGCTGTTGACTTGTCCAAAAGTAGTTAGTAGGGCAGATAAATTCCTTCCCAAGTCCGTTATCTGCTCAGACAGCACCTGTATTAAAGCTGCCAGGCTCCCAATAAAACTGTTAAGTTCACAAATGGAACCTGCTGGGATATCTCCAGTAACAGGAACTGGCTCTATAACACATAAACCAAGAAGTCAAACACACTCCAAAAACTAATAATTCAAAAGAAGCAGGATCCAAAATGAAGTTCCACAGCAAACTTTATTGATTTTGAGTGCTTTCGTCGGCCTTAAGCCTCAGAATTCATCAGAAACACTCAAAATACAATGTAACATTCAAAGAACTTGTCTTAATGTTTAATAGACATGGTTGTGAGCTTGTCGAATGTATTATGAAGGAAAATGATGTTTATCAAAAAAAATTGTTGATGAATGTGATTCAACGCTTACAAATTACTTAGGGTTTCCGCTAAAGTTCGATAAATATAGGGCTATGTTTGTCAACATTGATAAATATGTAGAAGACTTGGTGAACAAAAAAAGTAAAAAGTTAGTAAGGGACAAAAAAGACTATGAAGCTGGAAGAGCCTATCCCACACCAAGTGGATTCAAAAGAATTCAACAGGACAGTGATAGAAAAAATATGTACCAAAATGAGTATGTGGACCAGGACTTGAGGGATGATGTTGTAAATGACAATGGTGATGATGCAGTCCCTTTAGACATGCCACTGAGGAGTTCAGAATGCCTTCAGAACAGAACGAGGCAATTTGCCCAGGGCAGGGATGTAGAGAACAATGGGAACTACAGGAATACATTTTCCAACAAGGGCCGCCCCTACAGGGGACGAGGGATTGGGAACAACAGGTGGTAATAGATTCTGCCATTCAAATGAACACACACATTATTATGAGCAATGAGGGTGATTTCAAAATATTTAATTTAAGTAACACAACAGTAGATAATGAGTGGGCAGAATTATTTCAAAAAGGGCTAAACTATGTTCCCTCGAAGGTGCCAGCAGTGGATATTTTGGGATGGCAAGGATGAAGCATTGGACAGTATTTTTAAATTTTTAAACAGTAGTACTACATTTCTGTCCTTTACAATGGAATCTACCAAGGACACAATACATTTTCTGGATATTAAAATCACCAAGGACCAGGTCAAAAAAAGGGTTTAACTCAACAATATACAGGAAACCCACTTTTTCGAATACCTTGTTGCATTATGGTAGCTGTCACCCCATACACCAGAAAAAATCATTGGTTAAGGGGCAAGGGGTGAAAATAGCAAGAATGGTCAGTGATTATAAACAATTCACCGATGAAATGAACACCCTTAAACATATGTCAATCAGGAGAGGATACCCTGAAACATTTATTGATCCCATTTTAATTCACCAATGAAATGAACACCCTTAATCATATATTAATCAGGAGAGGATACCCTGAAACATTTATTGATCCCATTTTAATTCACCGATGAAATGAACACCCTTAAACATATGTCAATCAGGAGAGGATACCCTGAAACATTTATTGATCCCATTTTAATTCACCCATGAAATGAACACCCTTAAACACATGTCAATCAGGAGAGGATACCCAGAAACATTTATTGATCCCATTGTAATTCACCCATGAAATGAACACCCTTAAACATATGTCAATCAGGAGAGGATACACTGAAACATTTATTGATCCCATTTTAATTCACCCATGAAATGAACACACTTAAACACATGTCAATCAGGAGAGGATACCCTGAAACATTTATTGATCCCATTTTAATTCACCCATGAAATGAACACACTTAAACACATGTCAATCAGGAGAGGATACCCTGATACATGTATTGATCCCATTTTAATTCACCCAAGAAATGAACACCCTTAAACACATGTCAATCAGGAGAGGATACACTGAAACATTTATTGATCCCATTTTAATTCACTGATGAAATGAACACCCTTAAACATATGTCAATCAGGAGAGGATACCCTGAAACATTTATTGATCCCATTTTAATTCACCGATGAAATGAACACCCTTAAACATATGTTAATCAGGAGAAGATACCCTGAAACATTTATTGATCTCATTCTAATTCACCAATGAAATGAACACCCTTAAACATATGTTAATCAGAAGAGGATACCCTGAAATATTTATTGGTCCCATTTTAATTCACCGATGAAATGAACACCCTTAAACACATGTCAATCAGGAGAGGATACCCTGAAATATTTATTGATCCCATTTTAATTCACCGATGAAATGAACACCCTTAAACATATGTTAATCAGGAGAGGATACCCTGAAACATTTATTGATACATTTTAATTCACCAATAAAATGAACACCCTTAAACATATGTCAATCAGGAGAGGATACCCTGAAACATTTATGGATCCCATTTTAATTCACCGATGAAATGAACACCCTTAAACATATGTCAATCAGGAGAGGATACCCTGAAACATTTATTGATCCCATTTTAATTCACCAATGAAATGAACACCCTTAAACATATGTCAATCAGGAGAGGATACCCTGAAACATTTATTGATCCCATTTTAATTCACCGATGAAATGAATACCCTTAAACATATGTCATTCAGGAGAGGATACCCTGAAACATTTATTGATATAATTTTACAGGAAGTTATTAACAAAAGAAACAATGGGCATTTTGTTCCCTTATTGGGTGTTAATGTGTTAAATACAAATGCCACAAACACATTGGGTGGTGGATTAGACAATGTTAGCACAGGCGTCACTGACAGAGGCTTCAGCAGGGCTTTAATTTTGACATTTAGCCCTGTTTTCAGTGAGATAAAAGATATTATTTATAACAATTGGAGTATATTAAATGATATAAAAGAAAGTAAAATGGAAATGGGATCGAGGCCGGTAGTGGTGTATAAAAGAAGTTCCAATATTAAAAATATTTTAGAAAGGAATGTATACAAAAATGTCAGTGGATGTATGAGAAGATGTGGACATTGTGCACAATGTAGTTATGTTCTTGAAACAGATCTTGTGCATATAGAAAGTTATGGTACTATTAAACTTATGCATAAGATGAACTGTATGACAAAAGCTTTAGTATACATTGCAATTTGTCAACATTGCAGTATGTTTTACATAGGAAAAACCAAAAATGCTTTTAATAAACGGATTTACCAACATCTCTATGACATACAGAAAGTTAATATGTCCAATGCTTTAGCTAGACACATTTTCAAACATAGTAGGCATTGCTTCAAATTTTCAGGTCTGGAGCAAGTCACTGACAAGGATATGAGGGGTGGTCCAAAAGATGTATGGTTAGAGTATAGGGAGTTGATTTGGCAACTCCGTGTTAATGCTACCAGTTTCCCAGGTCTCAACGAGACCTTGTCTATTAGTAGTTATTTAAAACTTAAATCTGAATTCCACATGTGAAAAAATGTTTATAAGCTATTTGGAGCATCATGAACATTGAGTATTATAGTAATGATTATGAATTTTATATGTCATCAACAATATTTACCTTTTAACAACAAAAAATATTGCATTTGCACTTTATGAAAAAATACATACTGCAAAAGTTTTGCACATTAGATTTTAGGTAATGTTCCTTTAGGAACAAACAGTACTTCCATCAATGAACCATTGTTCTTCATGAATCAATTGTGTTAATTAATGGGGGTGGTTTTAAAATCATGTGATTGTAATGAGTTGATATTTAAGAGTGTTACACTGTATTTCGAGTGTTTCTGATGAAGTCTGAGGCTTAAGGTCAATGAAAGCGCTCAAAATCAATAAAGTTGGAACTTCGTTTTGTATCCTGCTTCTTTTGAATTATTAGTTTTTGGAGTGTGTTTGACCACTTAGAAATAGAAAACAAAGTTTGAGAGAAATAAACAAATGGCAGGGGAATTGTTTCATGTAAAAAAAAAAAAAAATAAGAAATAAGAAAAAAAGTAACACTGTAAATGCGGAAAACAATCGTCAGTTGATCAGCAAGAAACTACCAGGAGAAACACCCCTACAGGGCTTCTGCCATGAGGCGATGGAAAATATGTCGGGTATTAGAGAGAAAATTGATAAATTGTACATTGGAAGTCAAGAAAATCAGTGACTTGCTTATGGTTGCATTAAAAAGGCAGCCTCCAGAACTGAAGAAGCTGAAACTGCACTACCCGTACATTCGGATGAAACAGAAGTCTTAAAACAGGACAAGATTGGAATGCTAACCACAGTAGTCAAGTCAGGGACCACAAATGAAGAAATACAGGAGAAACTGCAAGAATTAGAGGATCAAGAGACAGATGAAAACAATTTAAGAATTGTAAATGTCTCAGAAGGGATTTATAGCAGGGTTGCTCAGAGAGTGGTTGTAACTTCCCAAACATAAAATATAACTTGACAGAGCACATCAGATTTATGCTCCACAAAAGTCTGCTGCACAATCACCATAGTTGTCAAGGTACAAACTTTCCAACAGAAAGAGCAGCTGCTCAGTCTATTGTGGAAAAAATGAAGGTATTTTAATATGGAGATAAAAAGGAAGATATTGAAATATGGAAATCAAAAACAGGAAGATACTGAAATATGTAAATCAAAACTTTTCATGTAACAAGATTACTCACACAGAACTAGAAATTTATTCCCTACTTCAAAAGGTGTAGACAGCTTGCTTTGTATTTTGGACCAATTTACCTGCAATTTTTAAGATACATTTTCCACAGGGCATCGAAACTTTCCTTGACCCTGAAACTGTTGCCCAGGACTTAGAACATTATAAGGCATCACTTGCCCAAAAGACAGACTTTGGAGGGGTCTGTCATTCGGAAAGTGTACAACTAAAGGCAAATCATGTGACAGGTGGATGACATCCAATTAAACCCTTTCCCATCTTCAAGCAAAAAACTGCAGGACAAACAAAAACAAATGCAGAAGTTCTCTAAGCAAATGTGCAAGGCACCCACAAGAGAAGAAAAGGAATCTGAATTATCAAATTTAGTAGAACTATAAAGGAACACTTCGATGGACTTATAGATAAAAGGTGACTTATTCTTGCAAAGATGGCATTATAGAAACTTTTTCACAGTTTTAAAGTTACTGCTGCGATGTTCTCACATAACACTGTAACAATTGCATTAGTATAATTTAGCTGAGTAGACATATTGAATGATTCTTAAAATTGTGTTCGGTACTTACTTATTATCGCAACCAGATTTTTGCGATCATAACGGTTGCTTCCCGATGTTTAAATGTAAGCATTAATGGGATGACAATGTCACACAAAGTGTTTTCTGTCACACTGAATGTGGTCTTAGGCAGGGTTATCATTAAAAAAATTACAAAGTTAATGTAGCTGTTTAATTATGCACTTTCATGCCGGCATGTCATGTGCCTGGCCGTAAAGTGCATACACGCATCAACTGTCAGGGTTGCTGTCTTACTCACTGTAATTGCTCACCCATTTCCCCCACATAAAGAGACACACACACACACACACACACACACACACACACACACACACACACATGCACACACATGAATGATGCTTTCACTCCAGTTTCTTTTTTTTTTTTAATAAATGTCGGACATGTGCACAGGTGCAAACATCCCACAAACTCCGAGAAGAACTGCTTCAACAGGCACTAACATGTTTTCCGTAGTGTTCTTAGTAGCTTGAATCAGGAACCCGTAATCAGCTAACTACATCATCCACCCTCAGTTTTTACAAACATTACTGTACAGCAACTTTCGTATTGCAATGCTTACTGTCCACTATGTTTACACATTTTGAAACAAGTCTTACTTTACCAAAAATTATTGTGCCTGTGTCTGTGTTTCCCTTCTCTGTGGGCTTCCCTCCTCACAGTTGAAATATTCCATTCAACGGTAACACTGCTTCCCTAACAATTCAAGCATGCGTCCATAATGCACGCCAAACAGGAAGAGGATATTTTAAAGTTTTTCTGTCATTGAAGGTAGTGCAGAGGTGTTTTTGTCAGCAATAATGAGCTTCAGCAACACTTTGTACTGTTTCATGCAGTCGTCTGTATTGAAGGAAGCCAGGTTCACAACCGTGAAAATCTGGTTGTAATTATGCATAAGTACCTTGTGTTCTTTCTTATATAACAGTGTTTTTTTAATTTATTTATTTATTTATTTTTGCAAAATATGCACATCCCCAAATTCAACTGTGGCAGTGAATGCAACAGTAGGATGCCTTAAGAAAGAAAATGAAATGGGAAGATTGATGTAGATCAATGGGAGGATATAGGAGCAGTTCATTGTTTATCCTTAATACGATCTGGTAGTTGGCATGTTAAAATGAATGCCTAATGCATTAAAAAGAAAGGGAATTAGAAAACAGGCAGAAGTGTACAAGCTTTATAACAGTGAAGAGAGAGACCGTTACTGAGCTCAAATGAGGGGGATACAACAATGAAATGAGGGAAAATAAATGTTATTTTATTGTTCTTTCTCTATATTAATATAAAGCTAATAAGCAACCAAGTGGTTCACTCAACTTGTTATCAAAAACAGAAAATTAAGTAACAAGGATTTGGGGACAATAACAGAAGGGCAATAATCAAAACATTTTAGAAAATGAATGGTATAACCAATGGGAATACCCAGGGGGAACTCACAGAGGCATGATGGCTTCAATGAACTTCAAATTGAACTGCCAAATGGATATGCTGTGTTACCCATCATGATACGCCAGAGTGAGGTTATAAGATGGGGTGATGGAAAGTGATTTAAACTGATAGGGTGCATGGAGGAGAAGGGATGAGGACTTAAGTAAAGCATCATAAGCAATAAGCATTGAATCTATAAAATTATACAAGAATCTGTAGAATCAGAAAATTACTTCTGTTCTTGAGTACATATCAGTTCATACAACCACGGGGGCCTTTTTAAACCTAACAGTGCATTCCAAATCTCTGACAAGCTCTGGTACTCTTAATAAGTGTAAGCAAGGGATTGGGAGATTAAACATTTACAAGCAGGGCTCTGGGACATCATTTACAGGCTGCGTGTGTCCATTAGAGACAAAGGTGCCAGACTAAGGATGAATTTCCTGTTCCCTATCCAATTGTCCAAATTACACTTGAATTGGATTAGGGAGGAACTCTGTTTCACATAGATGGGGAGGTCTGTTCCAGAGAAGTGATAGCCTCTGGGTTACAAACCTGTCTCTCCAGCAGGTCCACTTATATCACAGGCAAGGTTTAAGTCTTTTGAATGGCTAATTCTGGTGCTGTTTGTTTTACTGATATTCAGGAGGTCCATCAATGTGGAGTCTGACAATGTCTTATATGCCAGGCATAGATATCCCCTCAACAGCCTGTAGGAGACTGAATACAGGGATAAGGCCTTGAGGTGGTCTACACATGACATGTTTCTTACACCCTGTATTCTTTTAGTAAGGAACCTATGTTTGTATATAGTTATTAGTTTTGAGCACTTGTTGTTTAAAAAGTTAAATTATAAACAGCATAAATTAATACCAGCTGTAAAAATCAACTAGTTGCAAAACATTGCTGTGCTTAGAAGGAAAATATGGAGGGATTATGTGAGGGGGGGCTGCTACAACAGTAGAAGGTACAACATATACGTACACAATACTTTGATTATAAAGACACAGTGGAATGGCGATAAAAAATGAGAGACTGAAAAAGAAAGGAGAAAGAAGCGTTATGTATTAAAATGGGGGTCAGTGTACAGACATGGATTGTGAACGGGTTAGCGAATGTGGACAAATGACAGCGAATACTAGCATATATCAGAAAGGGAAATAGTGATATAGTAGTGCTGCAGGAGGCACACTTATGTCACTAGAATTTTACCCAGCGCTCCTTTAGAGGAGGATTGTTTTGCAGAAGAAGCCATTAAGAAAAGATACTAATATCATAAGTGAGGAAAACAAAGCTGAGAAGAATGGTAGGTAAGCTTTTGATGAGGGGATATTGAAAGGTAAAGGATTAACTACAGACAATGTTTATCCTCCCCCAAGATCAAGAAAAGATCAGGCAGATAGTGGGAGAAAGAGCAGGATATCATCAGGGAATTAATATAGTCACTGAACAGACTGACGTTGATGGGGGTCTACCCCAGAGGATAGATTTTAAGCCACTTTCTAAAGCATTTGGTTGGAGTGATATGGCCAGATTGATTGGGATAATGAGATCATTTACATTTTATTCTCATAGATTGGGAACCTGGTCCAGGCTAGACAGGATTTCAATTTCAAAAGAGCATGAATATTTACTAAAGTGGGTAGGGACACACTCCACATTTTTTTACTGACAACGCACCTGTAGAATGTGAGATACAACAGTCAGAAGTAATCAATATGACCAGATATTGGTGAAATGGTTATGGTTTGAGGTGGAAGCCACATAAAAGGCATTTAATTCAGGAATGGCTTGAGAAGGTAAGGGATGCAAAGGCATCCCAGTCTGGAAAAGAAGCAGATAAATGGGATAAATTAACAAAGAACTGAAGTAACATGTGTAACGATAAAGAGAGATGAGAATGGGAAGATAAAGTAACACCACAAAGGGGCAATATTTATTTGTTTATTTATTTTACATTTGTTTACCGGGAGAGTTCCACTGGGTGAAAATCCCATTTTCAGCGGAGGCCCAGGGAGAAAAGCTCCACAGAGATTAATACAGGAAATACAATTTACAAAGCTCCACAGATTTGTACAGTAAAAAAAATTAACAAATTAATAAAGTACAGTCCAGATACAGGATGGTAGATAAAGCAATGGGCAGAAAATAAATAGACATTGTGTAACCACAGACAATATGGACGGCGCAGTGGTGCAGCAGTAGGATCTCTGGTTCAATTCTCAGCTGAGGTGTCTTCTGTGTGGAGTCTGCATGTCCTCCCTGCGTTCGTGTGGCATTCCTCCGGGTGCTCTGGTTTCCTCCCACAATTCAAAGACATGCATCTGGAGCATTTCTCCCTGGGCTTCCGCTGAAAATTGGCTTTGTTCCAATTTGGACTTTCCCAGTAAACAAATGTTAAATAAATAGATAGATAAATAAATAAATGTGGTTGTTAGACAATTATACTGCTGTAATGTTACATTCAACAATGGTTAACGCATTAATCACACATATATGAGAAGGACATAGGTAGTAGCTAATGCAAGATTTCTTACAGGATACAAGTGCAGTATTGATCTTGTAAGGGAGGATACCCAGGGTTGGAACAGTTACATAACCAATAACTGTTTAAATGGGACAGGAGGAGTTTTCCGAAAGTATTTTTGTTTTCTGTGGACCTAATATCTACAGGGATGGAATTCCATATCTTTGCAACAGAAGTGGAATATAAGGAATCCCCAGAGTTATTGTTGCTTTTGGTTATCTCAACCAGGACTTTGTTGGTGTATCTTAAAAGGTGTCTGTTAGAATAGATATTAAGGAGGCCATGAAGTGCAGGTACTCTGTCAGGATAATACAGGATTTGGTGGGCTACAGTAAACTGGTTATTTTGTGAGAAGATTGGGTAATTCTAGCCAGGACAGCTGCTTGGAAGCTAGACAGTGATGTGTTCTAATGGGTGAACCAGCAGCAAACTTAGCTATTTTATTCTAGCAAATGTTTAATTTGTTTACATCTGCTTTGTTTAGGTTGATGAATATGAGGGAGGCATAGAGAAGATAATAGGTGTGTTCTTGCAATGGTAGCTTTACTATCATTGGTGAGGTATTTTTTACATCTGTATTTGGTTCCAAGTTTTTTATGGACTTTTTTTAATTGTCTGTGAAATGTGGGTGTCAGATTTCATGTTGTTATCAATGATAACTCCTAGTAGTTTAGTGTGTTGAACAAGTGTGACTGGAGTGTTATTAGCTGAGAATATTGTGAAAGGGGATAGGGGGTCTATGGTTCTAGTAGGAGAGAATATCATTAACTGTGTTTTTTTGGAGTTAAGTATTAGTTGAGAGCTGGCTAGTCAGGTTTCAACAACAGTAAAGGATTTTTTTGTTAATCCCTGGAGTTAAGGGAGTGTTGGGGTACAGAAAATTAAAGTGGAGTCGTCAGCGTACTGGATTAAAGTGGCAAGTTGAGTAGCCTTATGGAGTTGATTGGTGAATATGCTGAAGAGAAACAGTCCAAGGATGGATCCTTGGGGAACCCCAGAGCGACAGGTAGGAAGGGAGAAAAGGTATTTAGCCATTTTACTGCTTGTTGGTGGTTAGACAGATAGTCTTGAAGCCAGGTAAGAGTAGAATAGTTTAGGCTAAGATTAAAGAGAGCATGTAGAAGCTTGGGATGAGAGACAGTATCAAAGGCCTTGGAGAGATCTAGGAACACTGTGGATACTAGGTTACCATTATTTTGGTGTTGATTTATTGCGTTGGTAAAGCTAACAAGGGCTGTGGTAGTACTGTGGTTGGGGCGGAAACCATGTTGGGTGTGGGCTAGAAGATTATTAGTGAGGAGATAGTGCATTATTTGAGTGTATACATTTTTCAATGATTTTAGATAAGGGCGACAGAATGGCAATTGGACGATAGTTTGATAAATCCAGAGTTGCCTCCTTTGTGGAGAGGTATAATATATGAAATTTTCCACAAAGAAGGAACTTGCTGTTCTAACCAGGAGCAATTAATAAGTATAGATACTGGGTAGGAGATGGCTTTGGCTGCAATTTTAAGGTATTGTGTAGGTAATGTATCAGCTGCCAGGGTTGTGGGTTTAAGTCTGTTCAGATATTTATATATGGTGCTAGTTGGGAGTGGCCAGGGTTGTGGGTTTATGTCTGTTCAGATATTTATATATGGTGCTAGTTGGGAGCGGCCAGGGTTGTGGGTTTAAGTCTGTTCAGATATTTATATATGGTGCTAGTTGGGAGCGGCAGGGTTGTGGGTTTAAGTCTGTTCAGATATTTATATATGGTACTAGCTGAAACAGGTTGTAAGGAGAAGCAGTTTTGGGTTTACCGGTACTGCGGATAGGTTTGGATATGAAATGGAATAATTATTATTGGTGAGGGAAAGGATGGATTTGGTGAAGTATTCATTGAATTGGGTGGCAATATTACTGGAGGAGATGTTGATGTTAGGGGGTGGTGAAATACTGGTCTTACCTGGTTGTAAGATTTTATTAATGGTGACCCAAAACTTTTGTGGATTAGTCTTGCGTTTGGAATGGATTTCTATATAGTGGTTCCTTTTACCCATCATAATTTGGTTTTTGGCTTTATTTCATAGCTCCTGATATGCCTGCCTATTACTATGAGCTTTATTTTGATGCCATATGTCCCAGGCTTTGTCTCTTTGTTTAAGAAATAGACGGTTATCTCTGGTCAGCCAAGGGACATAGTTGAATTTAGTTCTTACAGTTCTGATAAGAGCTAGGTGATTTAGAATGTTAAGGAAAGTGTTATTGAAGTATTCTACAGCACTATCGAGGGAGAGAAATTCTAGAGGTCTCCAGTTGCATTAATTAAGTGCAGATATAAACTCTTGGGTTTTGAAATTATTTGCATATCGGATTTGTTGGAGGTTGGGTGATTTTAATGGATTTAATTGGCGTCTAATTACATAAGTGGGTAGGTGAGTGTCTGGGAGGGAGCCTGAGAGGTAAGATTTATGTGGTCTGTTGGTGAGAATCCAATTTAGGATGGACTAATTTTTTTATGTTTTATCTACATGTGTTGTGGTATTGATTGAGTGAAACCATGTAGATTAATGTGGTTAGTTCATAGGTTGGTACTAAGCTATTGGTCCGAGGGCCTATATAAGCCTAGCCATAACAATTTCCTGGATATTTCTTCCACAATATTTACTTCTCTGGACCCCTGTCTAGCAGGGCGACTGACATGATCTCTGGGGTGAATTTTCTATCTCCCATCCAGTCATCAAGGTTCCTTTTTAAGAGGACCAAGAAGGCGCACTGCTTGACATGTATGGGCAGTCTATTCCAGAGTATGGGGAGTCTCTGGGTCAGGAACCTATCCCTCCAGCATGTTTTGTTCATTGTGATGACAAGGTTTAGATCCCTGGAGCGTGTGGCTCTGAGGGATTGGGATTTCTTTAAGTGGAGCATGTCCAACAGCTCAGGGTTTGACATGGCCTTGTATGTTAAGCAGAGATCACCTCTGAGTAGATGATATGCCACAGAGTATAGCTGGAGTTTTTTTAGACGGTCAGCATATGGCATCTGCTTTAGGCCTGTGATTCTTTTAGTGAGGTATTTCTGTGGCCTTTCCAGCTGTTACAGATGTCTTGTGAGGTATATACCAAACGGGGCATTATACTCTATAATGGGTCTAATGAGGGATGAGTACAGTGGGACAATGACCTCCTTTTTTCTGGATGAAAAGCCCTTAGTGATGAGGTGTGCCACATAGAAGGATTTCCTGACTGTTGTGGTGATGTGGTTATCGAAAGTGAGACCACTGTCCACCTGTGTCCCTAAGTGTCTCATCACACTTTCGATGTTTAGTGTACTGCCTCCTATGTGGTAATTCATGGGTACATGTTTTTTCCAAAGGGGATAACTATACATTTCTTGGCATTAAGCTTGAGCCCATGGCTCTGGCACCAGGCATCTGTTTCTGTAAGGCCCTTTTGTAGAATATCCACATCATTTGGGGATTCAATAATGGTTCCCAGTTTGCAGTCATCTGCGAACTTTGTTAGCCAGACTCCCTTAGTGTTGGCCTGTACTTCAGAGAAGTAGATGTCAAACAAGAGTGGTCGCAGGATTGAACCCTGAGGTACTCCACTTGTCTGGAGCTGGATTTGGAGTCGGCTACTTTTACAGTCTGGATTCTGTCAGTAAGCCAGTTGGCAACCCATCGAGCGACGTAGGGATTTATGCCCAGCTTAGTAAGTTTATCTATGATTCCAGAGTGGGGGATGGTGTCGTAGGCCTTGGCGAGGTCCAGATAGGCTGTGTGGACCACCTTACCCTCATCCACAGCTCTGGAGGCTGATTTGAAGAAGTCAATCAAGTTCAGGAGACAAGATCGGCCCTTCACAAACCCAAACTGGGTGGGGTCCAGTGTTTGAAGGTTGCCAATGTCTTTGTTTATAAGTTCCATGATAATGCGTTTCATGCCCTTGCAGATCAGGCTCATCAGACTGATGGACCAGTAGTTCCTGGGATCCCCCCTTGTGGAGTGGGATAGCTGTAGCTGTGCGACACTCAGTTGGCACAAAGCCTGAGGTGAGACTATGATTAAACATGACACTTAGGTGAGGTGCCAGTTGGGTGGAGTGAGTCACAAGAGGACCAGTCAATACTGACATCACCTAGTATGATTGTTTATTGGGGAAGTTTTTGGGAAGCCCAGTCTAGAATGCATTCTAAAGTATTAATGTTGTTGCCAGGAGGTATGCATGTACCAATTAAATATAGGCATTTTTTGGAGTTAATTTTTAGTTTGGTGAAAATAGTTTCTGCATTATTGAAATTGGGTGGGTTGCTGGATAACATTTCAATGGTCAGATTATTTTTGAAGAGGAGAGCTATACCACCACCTCTTTTAGATATCCTGTCCTGTCTAAGCACATTGTAACCTGGGGGAGAAAATTTGTTGTTATTAATATGTGGTTTTAGCCTTGTTTCAGTGAAAAGGACTATGTCAGTGGAGTAGAGGGCCAAAGTAGCATGAAGTTCTGGTATTTTGCTCAATAGACTTCTTATTTGATGTTGAATATGAGGAGATCAATGGATTTCCTGGAGGAGTTTAGGATATTATTTGTAAAGAATGTAGGGCCAGGGCATGGGTGCAAATCTCCACTAACTGTGATTCTAGATGCTACCTGGATGATATTTTTTTAGGTATTTGACTATGTATGTGTTATATTTTGAAGAGATGTGGTTGTGCAGATGATGTTGGGGTACCTTAAATGTGGCTAGGTCAAGGTTAGAGAAGTTATAAATAGAGGGTGATAGTGACAGTAAGGTTGGTTTCTCTTGTGTATGGGTTGAAGAGGGATTTATATTCAAAGTTGGTGCTGTCAAAATGAAAGCAGGAGTTTAACTGAGCTATAGTAGTGAGACTTAATATTAAAATAAATGTTAGGGGCAACATTTTATTCATTATAGAAGGATGGTGTATTGAAGTGAATTGTTGTTTGATATCCTTACATGAGTGACTAAGAGTTTTTGTCTGTCAAATGTTGTTATAGGGTGTGAAAGAAGTAAGGAGATTGTATTGGAGGTCTTAGAATGAATATATTACATAAAGTGTATATAAATGTAAGCCAAAGAGGGTTTAAAAGGGTGTGTTTTACAGGAAGTGATATGGAGATGAGAGTGAGGCTTTGGGGAGTGGCTAGTTAGGTATAAAGGTCAGGAGCCTGGGGTGGGTGGGAATGGGGGTAGAGTAGGGGAACGAAGTGAGCCCGAGAGTAGCAAGGGTGAATGGAGTGGGCTGGCCCAGGTAAAGTGAAGACTAGTTCAGAAAAAAACAATCAGAAAGCAGGAAAGAGTTTTGAATTAACATCCCAGGAGAGAAAGGAAAGGTGGAGGGGAGTAGTAAGTTGAGAATAATCAGAAATCAGGTAGTAGTATTGAATTGAAATACCAGGAGAGGCAATAAAGGTGGAGGGGAGGAGTAGGCTAAGAACACTCAGAAATCAGTTAAGTGTTTTGAATTGAAATACCAGGAGATGCAGACAATAATGTGTAGTGGAGGAGTAGGCTGAGAAGATAGTGGCAAATGTAGGACAAAATAAGAAGGTAGAAAGAAGGAATAGAAACCAGAAAGGCAGGATAAGATTCAAGTTGAGATAAAGGATAACAAAAGAGTATGAAGAAGTGGAATGGGGGAGTGGTGATGTACGAGGAACAATTGGGTTAGATATATAACATATTCTAAGATAATATTAAACTAACATGTTTTATAACATACATTAAAGTAATAGCACTAAATATCCAGGTATTAAATTGAGGTGTCCGCTAGGAAGCAAGACTTAGATCCCTTCTGGATTGTTTCCTTGTGATTTGGATATTACACTTTGATTCCCTGGCCTCTGTCTGGAAGGTAGGGAAGGGAGGTCAGGATTGAGTGTCCTGCCTAGAGAAAAACGGTGAGAGAAGGAACAAGGTTAGATGGAACTAATAGCAGGAGAGTTGGGGGTAGAAAGAGTGAAGAGAAACAGTGAGGAAAACAAAGAGTTATCAAAGGAAAGGCGACAGAAGAATAAGGGATAGTAAGGTATATGAAGGAAAAGAGCACAGAGAAAAAGAGGGAAGTAGTAATGCAATAATCAGCAATAACATATTAGCACAAATAGGTAATAAATAGCAACTATTTAAATGGTAGAGTATTGGCATACAGTTCAGTTCCTGTCCTAAGAGCAGGTAGCTGTTGATATAATAGACAGGACAACAGGCAATAGGAACTAATTAGTGTACAGAATATAAAAATAAAAAATACCATGTATTACTCTAAAGTGTATTACACAGTAATTAAATTTCATGAAATAATGCCTTGAAAAATGAGAAACTCTAAATAAATATATGCTGTATAAAGGCTAAAGTGTAATACACAAGTAGCATTTCATGAACTAATGCAGTGAGAAGTGAATATACACTATATAATAAGCCAGTATTATAGGTTAGAATATTGACGAAAGCCAATCTAAACATACAACTCGGCAAATTCTCTCTTAACTCTCATAGTAATCACCAATTGGGGCAGCTATAAATTACAATAAATGCACAATATTTGCAATAGTCAGTGTGAAAAAGAATATATATCCATGGCAAACTGGCAAACTTATTTTAAAAACAGACCTGAACAGATTTTAACCAGTAGTCTATGCTGGGTTTTATACAACTAAAAAGGCTAACAGAAGAGCGGTCTGCTAGAAATGCGGTACTCGACTATAAGGTTGTTTGCATAGCACTGACAAAGGGGAAAACAGCAACAATCATGTAAGCAAAGTATAGCTAGTATGGCCATGATAGAGTTCAGTATCTAATGTTGGTTATGATATCGTAAAGTAACTGATAGTGGAAGAACACACTCGTGCTTATGAAGTGTTTTAGGCATATACAAACAATATCAAATGATAGGCACCAGTGTCCAATGAGAACTCTGCTAGAACAAATGAAGGCAAATAAATATGCAACGTAAAATGGAGGCAACGTTATAGAGCTGTGCATCAAATAATAAAAAGCCGGTTGTGTCTTAACGGCTGAAAAATTAAGCTATAGAACAATTAATCACACAGCCTGCATGAAACATTTACCATCAACAAGGGTTGACAAAGGCTTATTATACAGTTCTCTACATCAATACTAAAACTACGGTAGTAGTTTATAAACAGTGCGCTAGAACATGATTATAAATGTAACTACAGAGCAACCTACTACACATCAAATAACAAAAACAGCTGATTGGAATGCAAAAAACCATGCAATAATTGTGGGACTAGCGTAACACTATTTGTGGGACTAGCATGACACAGGTGCAGGATGAACAGAATCAATATGGTACTCATTCAAAGGCTAATAGCAGCATTTGACTAAACAGGTACACTATGTAGTAAGGACATATAAATGGAAGAACTTACTTTACAGCAGTTAACATGTATGACAGAATTAAATTATAAAAAAAGACAAGGTGTACACAGTTATCGTACATCACCAGAAGGACTTATGGTGGTCAGGATCAAGCATGGGAAGGAAAGGAAAGGCACCAAGCTAAGGGTACAATTTTAAATGGTGCAAAGCATGATGGGAGTAAAGGGAATGGAATAAGAATCCAAGCATGGGAAAAGGCAGTAGGAAAACAAGTGTATAGATACGGGATAGATATGTCATAGGATCTGACCCAGGTAAAGTGAAGACTAGTTCAGAAAAAACAATCAAAACAGGAAAGAGTTTTTAATTAAGATACCAGGAGAGATAGAAAAGGTGGAGGGGGAGTAGTAAGTTAAGAATAATCAGAAATCAGGAAGTAGTACTGAAGTGAAATACCAGAAAAGACAGGAAAGGTGGTGGGGAGGAGTAGGCTAAGAACACTCAGAAATCAATTAAGTGTTTTGAATTGAAATACCAGGAGATGCAGACAATAAGGTGTAGTGGAGGAGTAGGCTGAGAAGGTACTGGCAAATGTAGGGTGAAAGAAGAAGGTAGAAAGAAGGGATAGAAACCAGAAAGGCAGGACAGGATTCAAGTTGAGATAAAGGATAACAAAAGAGTATGAAGACGTGGATAGGGGAGTGGTGATGTACGAGGAACCGTTGGGTTAGATATATAAAATATTCTAAGATAATATTAAACTAACATGTTTTATAACATACATTAAAGTAATAGCACTAAATATCCAGGTATTAAGTTGAGGTGTCTGCTAGGAAGCAAGACTTAGATCCCTTCTGGATTGTTTCCTTGTGATTTGGATGTTATGTTTTGGTTCCCTGCCTCTGTCTGGAAGGTAACAAAGGGGATCAGGATTGGGTGTACTGCCTACATATGCTTAAGATTAAGGAGCTACAGCAAAGAGTGAGATTACAGAGGCAAGAGGAACAAGAGAAGTGGATGCAATTAGGAGACAGATGGAAGCAGGAGCTTCATGACGAGATTGCAAGACAATAGGTGGCACTGCAGCAGATATTTTTTGCCCAAACACCCAAATCACAAAGAATATTACGCTATTAAATTGAAGCAATAAAAATGTATAGATCTATTTTGAAAATTAGGGACCTTGAATCAGAAGAACCATAAAATAACCCTGAAAGAAATGAGGGGTCCTCAGGAGTTTGTGTGTTGATCTCTATGTAGCACAGCAGGAGATGAAAAGCTGGAGGGAAAAATCTTGCAAAGTTTTTGGAGAGGTTGCATCAGAATAAATAGAGGAGGAGGACAAAAGGAAATTAATGGCTCTAATCAGGAAATCCGCAGTCAACAGGTAAGGGGGTAATTCCCAGGGTGGGATGGCATATCTGTCAAAATTTGAAAAGTGAGGGACAAAAATATTCTAGATATATGGAGAAAGTTATTCAACAGCATTTTATCATGGAAAGCATTACCAGATTTTTGAAATGAAGCAGTAATAGCAGTTCTTCCAAAATAGGGGAGAAACCCAGTCCATCCTGGTTCCTATTGACCTGTCACAGTTCTCAATCCTGACTACAAGACTGTTGCGACTATTAAAAGAAATAGAATTTATTTTATTTATTTATTTTATTTATTTAACATTTGTTAACTGGGAAAGTCTGACTTGGAACAAAGCCAATTTTCAGCCGATGCCCTGGGAGAAACCCTCCAGATGCATGCCTTTTTAACTGCTAGAATTGCTGAGATTGCCTAGATTAATTAGTCTTACTCAATGTGGTTTTGTAAAAGACAGGTAGGTTTTTGACAATAACTTGTGATTAACTTAATTCATCAGGAAGCAGAGGACTCCAAGAAACCTCTAGAAGGCTTTCTAAAGAATTCACTGAAAATGTTGGTGGGAAGTATTAAGGGTAATGGGGTTTCCAGAAGAATTGATTCAGTTTTCAAGAAATGCATCAGGGCAACATAACAATATTAAAACTAAATGGCAGGGTAACCTGAAAGTTTGAAATCTCAAGAGAAACAAAACAGGGGTGCCCATTGCTCATGCTAGTCATTGTCCTCTATCTGGATCCACTTGCACAGAGGAAAAACAATGAGAAATTAGAGGGTGGCAGCAGGGAATGCTTGAGAACAAGCTTGCAATGTTTGCAGATGACATAATGATATTGCTGCCAGACCCAGATAAGCATGTTATCAGTTGGTTCAAACTTTGAAACCAATTTAAGAAATTAGCAAGGTATAAAAATAATCCTGGACAAAACAAGAACAATGTGTGTGTAAATTATGACCCTGCATGCACCTTCTACAAGAATACCCCAATTTGTGGGGATGTTGTCAAATGAGATACTTAGGGTATCAATAGCTGACACAATGAAAGACTTTCACCAAGAATCCTGGAAGATGACATGTGAGAAAATCAAATCAATGATGAGAAAATGTGAAATGATAAACATTCATTTAGATCAGCAGATATGAGCAATAAAGATGTTTATTTTCCCACTAATCCTTCATATAGAATAATCTTTTTGGTACAGATTTGAACAGTAAGTATGGGCCCAGAGTAGAAGAATGATGACAATATATATCTGGAATGGACAGTGAACTAGAGTAGGGCTGTGGTATTATGACACAACCTATTAATGAAGGAAGATTAGCAAAACCAAACCAGGAGAGATATTATGAAGCTTCACAGATAGGATTGTTTTATTGTCTACAGGACTCTAGCTTTAAATTCAACTTGACAGATAAGTTGCTAAGAGGTCAGAATGGAGTTAATCCCTTGCAGACTGCCAACATTTGGGCTAAACTTGAGAAGGGAAGAACACGTTTTGGTGAACAGTTAAGATTAGTTATTAAGAAAGAAAGGAAATGCAGGGATTTTGAGCTAAGGCCCACAGGGATGGGTTCTCCATGCTTTGGCAAAATGCCTCGGTCATTAGGAATTAGTACTAAGAACCTGCACATATATTGCTGGGAACAGCTCTGAAAAGGGAATGCAAAGATGATGCAGGAAGAAGTTAAGGATACACACAATGTAGACAGAGCTGAGTTGGTGAAATATAGAGGCTTACTAGATATACCAGGCAAGTACAAAAAAAGAGGTGGAGAGAAGAAATAAAGAAAGTAAAGACTGTTACAATTAATAGAAGCCAGAACAGAACACGCTAGAAAAAAAAGGATTAGGGAGTAGACTTTATATGGTGCCAGTTTAAGATATGGGAAAATATTAAGCATGAGATGATAGCAAGGTAGTAAAGGACATTGGATGAATAGAGCAACGAGAAAATGTATGTAAAATTCTTAAAAAATCTAGAACATTTCAAATTTTTGGATGTAAATGTCTCCACAAATACTTCTACAGATGGGCCATGTTGGTTCATATGTTCCCAGATGTGAGCAATGGATGGTGGCACTGTAATGAGGACCAAAGGGGGGGTGACATATCTTTTAGAGTTGTAAAAGCCTAGAGAAGTTTCATTCAGACATACAGATATTAATAGAGTGAATATGGGAATTTAGCAGATTATCACTTGAGCTACATAAGAAATGCTCAAGTGAGACCTCACTGAATGGCTCTAATCTCCTTAATTTTGATAGTCTCTAAAAAAGCAGTTACCAGGAAGTGAAAACAAGCACTTACAAAGCAAGAAGTAACAGAGTAAAAAGCAGGAAAATACACTCTGGGATTAAAGAAAGGTACATTTCATGAAAAGAAATGGAAAGCTTGGAGAATATTATAACATAAAGAAAACATTTATTTATTTGTTTTCCAGGGGATTTGGTAGATCTAACATACTCCATTTTGAACAGCTGAGGAATCTAGTGTCTGCAGAAGAAATAGAATTTTGCAATTAATTGGCTTTAGATGATTGTCACTGTTGAAGTGGCACCATGACCCCATGTGCAAAAAATGGCAAAAAGAGGTTATGGATGAATGGATGGATGGATACAGGTTAAAACACAAGTCAGTTGGGTACCTGATAGTGGGATTAGGAGATGGGAAGAGGGGAAAGGACCCAAATGACTTATGTTTTAACTTGTATCCTCCATCTATAGGTTGAGGGACTTTTAGTCAGAGTCTATAAACAGCTTTTAAAAAATCTTTTATTTGCCATTTGTGGTGTTAAGTGGCAATTTGTATAGATGAACCTGAACCAAAAATATATAAGGATTACACAAAGCATTTTAATTTAGTAAAAGGCATGTTTAAAAGTTAATCTTTTACAGAATTATATCCAATACGGTATTACGTATTATGCTTTTTTTTTCTTTTTTGTAAAATGATTGGATAGAAAATACATTGCCTGAATGCCAGTAAAGAAAACATTTGGAAAAAATGGAAAGAAAATCAACCAGAAGAAGTGAAGAGAAAACACTGTCTGAGAAGGATTCTGCAGCTGTTCAGGAAAAAGCCGTGCAAGCTTCAACTTTAGTTAATGAGATGGCTTCCAGTAATTTAGAGGAAATAATAAATCAAATGTACTCAGAGGTGATTAAAATAAATGAAACATTGAATGAATATACCAATTTAATCAACAAAAGGCTGGAAGAAAATAGAAGAAGCTTTAACTAGACATTCAGATGTACTGATAAAACTGGAAAATCAGAGGCTGACATGAAGAAAAAGTTGACTGGATGTGAGGTTTCTCAAGAAGAGCTGTTAAAAAAACAGCAGAATTAGAAGACAAAGCACACAGAGGAAAACCTAAGATTTCTTGCTGTACCAGAGAAACTGGAAATAATAGGCTCTATTAATTTTATGTAAGCACAAATAAACAACTGTAGTGGTGTATCACAACAGTATTTCTTAATTGAAAGGGCACATTGTGTGTATGCTCCAAACCTTGCCATGAGAAAGCAGCATAGATCTGGATTAGTAAAGATGCAATCATACCAATAGAAAGACCTGATCCTGACAAAACTGTGGCAGAAGGACAAAGTATTAAAAATTAGAGACAGCAAAGTGTTTCTAGAAAATGATTATTCACTGTACACCAGGCAGAAGAAAAGCAAACTTATCTCAGCAATCAGGTAATGTAAAGAGGCAGGTGTGAGATTAAAGCTGTTGTATCCAGCTGTCTTCAATTTTTTTTTCCTGGAGGATCAACATCATATTCTGTTGCAGAACAGACTAAGGAGCAAATAAAAAAGTTTATACAACAAAAAGTGAGTCGACAAGCAGAAGGGGACTCAGCTTCTCATTCTTCTGACAGTAAGGTTGAGAGAGAGACTTTGACAGTGAAATCTTTTCCAATGTTCCAAACTAAAATGTTTGAGAGACACAAAATGCATAGGAGTTGACCAGAAGAAACAGTAGTACCTTGGACTTGAAACAGAGTCTAGTGTAGGGAAAGGGAAATGATCAGGAAGACGACCAGTAATTCTGACACTAGTGGATTAATGGAAGACTATAAAACATCTGATCACATTTGTGAAATATGGTTTTGCAAGAAAACGTAGCTAAAAAACACTGGACTTTTGTTGACTTTGTTAAATGTGTTGGTGGACTTAAAATCATGAGCCCCACTTTATATCATTGATGTTTAGAAGGACACTAAAAGGGGGTACATTGTACATAAAAATGCTCTTATTTGTAGTTATATGAAACATTTTATGATATAAACTGCATGTTATATACAGTAAAATAGTTTTGTGTAGTTTGTAGTCATGTATTTGAAATGCAGGGGTGGAATCTTTTCAAGGACTATTGTATGCATTAAAGATATTAAAGTAAATGAGAAAAAAGGCTGGACAAAAATGTTTGTATGCTGTGATCTTGGGCTACTGGGGTGAGGAACGGATGCAAAAGTGCACCAATAATATTACAAGTAAAATTAAGTTATCTTTCTCTTTTTATTTTACAGGGTGATTGTCTAGATTAATACCTTTGGCTTAAGCTATAAACAGGTGTTTTGTAAGGATGTAGGCTTGAAAAATAAGACAAAATGATGAAAGCCATGAAAATGTTAAGCTTCTTACAACTGCAAAGGTATTAGCTTGTTTTGTTTTTCACTGGCTAATGTTCAGTGGAAGCCAGCTGTCTGAGTGAAATTTACAAAGACATTGTTGAGTACATTTCCATGGAGATGAGCTGTCTGTAGGTGCAAGTAGCTAACCTTGAGTATTCTCAGTTTTCTTTGCTGAGGGAAATGCAACATTTAAAGGTACAACGACAAGCAGTTCAGTGAAAAAATTAAGTTTGAAATTATGGGAAGTGAGTAAGAGGTAATCTCCTTAACAGTCTTAATACTTTAATGCAGTTACTAGAACAGTGTTCAATATAGTTTTACTCAATGTAAGCCAGTGCACTTTTTCTTAGGGCTAAAAGTTAATGTTTTCTGAAAGCATACAAGCTGTTTTTTCATATCTAGGGGGGTATAGAGATAAGAAAATAACAGACAGTGATCAGTGTAAGTGGGATCACAGGCTGTAGCATGCACTTTAGCATGGGTAACCTTAATTTTAGGTTAGATGATGTCTGTAGTTGCAGTGGTCAATTTGGGTAAATGTTCCCTTCTGGAAGGTTAAACTTCATGTTTTGAAGATGTACATAGCATTGTATGTTTGGTCCAAGTTAATACGGGATAGGGTGTTTTGTATTTAGTTTTTGTTTGAGGGTTTTCATTAGAAAAGTCTTGAAAATGTGACATAGGTTCAAATGAAGATGAGAAGAAACAACTGTACAAAAAATCAGCCTGCCAAACATTAGTATATGAATGTAACACAAAAGCTGGAAATACATTTAAAAAAAAAATCTGTCGTGTGTAATAGGTGGGGACAATAGCTTTTTATCATGATGGCTATGCTGTCCATATTATCTTGGAACATGAACAGGCTTACAGGTATAGATAAAAAGGAAAGAGTATTGAATTATATTAAGTAATCTAGTGCAAATAGCAATGCTGCAGGAGAGACATTTGGAAAGGAATGAGCATGTGAATTTGACAAACAATTTCAAAATGGATATTTGGCAGAATATCAGGAACAGAGGAAAAGGGGAGCAATTATATTAATTGTTAGAGGGGCTCCAATAGTGATAGATGAGGGGAAAAAGGCAAAAATGATAGATTTGTGGTAGTAAGGGGCTACTGGCAAGTGAGAAGGATTACAATGGAATGCATTTATATTTCACCAAAATCTGCTATTATGGTGCTTAAGAAATGTTGGGTAGAAATAATCAGCTTTCAATAGGGAATATTATTTATAGGTGTGGGCTATAATTTGATTTGCAATAGTGAGGACATCAGTAGGACCTAAAAGGGGCAATATAATAAAATGGGGTAGATTTCGAAAGAAATTTATGAAAATATTTGGTGTAGAAGATCTGAATTCAGTAATAGGAACTTGGGCAGAATTTACATATTATTACCTAAGGTAAAATAATTGGACTAGACTAGATAGAAATTATATTTCACAGGAACATGTGCATTTAATTGAAAGCTTCAACACATATCCAATAACTATTTCTGATCATGCGTCAATACAAATTACAATAAAAATGCATGTAATGAAGTAAAAATAAGACACTGGCATTTTCCCACGTACCTGTTAAAAAAGAATTTAAGGAATGGGTAGTAGACTAGCTAGTGACTGGGTTAAAATTAAAATGGAGTTTAAAAATAGGAACAAAATAAAAGAGAAAGCGATATGGTTAAGAAGTAATAGAAGTTACTTGGAGGGCTAACAACATTTAAAGTACTGCAGAATAAGGGGAATCTCACAGAACAAGAAGAGGAGCAAATGCAGAGTGCTAAAGAGAAAATAAGGGAGTATCTGGGTAATATACATGCATTTAGAAAGATTGCAGTTAAGCAACTATTTTTGATAACAACTCCAGAGCACAAAAACATTTAGCATGACCTAGGCAACAGAAAGTGGAAAGGGTTGTTACCAAACCTAGGGAACCTATAGCAAGAAAAATAACCCGAAATTCTGTAAAAGCCTGAGAGATATTCCATAAATGTTATGAAAATGTGTATAAAGCAGAGGAATTTGTTCAATCAGGGTGCTGATGTAAAGTTTGCCCATTGTCTAAGGTTAATTAGAAGGATATATGAAAGATCTGAGGCAAGAATTAAAGTGTGTAGGTGTGTGGGGGGGTTCTTCTCAGATAAGCTGTGTTTGAACAGAGGAACTAGGGAGGGGTGTCCTATTTCCCCTTTGTTATTTGCTTTATATTTAGAGCCATCATACCTGAGAAATCCAGATAAGGACATCTCAGTGTTATGGAACATTTTGAGACAGTTCCAAGTCTTTTTGGGATATAAAATGAATGAAGGCAAAACAAAGGCAATAGCTGTGAAATATATACACACACAAATTCATTCAGCAAATACCCATATTTATGGGAACATGATAAGACGTATTTAGAAGTATGAATTAAAAAGGCTTCTGTTATGACAGCTAAGGATATGTGGGAATAAACTAAACAAAGGATAATGCAAAACACTGAGAAACTGGAAACTCTTATTTATGTATATGGATAGCAAGATACAAGTAGTGAAAATGTTTTGGTCCCTTTAGTCATGTATGCAGGTACTGCGGTGGTGGTGCTGCGGTAGCGTTGTCACCTCACAGTTAGACGTTGCACATTCGATTCTCAGTTAGAGCGTCTTCTGTGTGTCAACATGCGTGAATGGGTGTTCCTTCATTGAAGGTTGTGCGTTAGGCCTGGCAAGCCAGCACATAAAAATCTACTGCCAATCATTAGCGGTCCGGAGTTCCGCTGTGGCGACCCCTAAACGGGAAAAGCCGAAAGAAGTCATGTATGCCAGGTCAGGCATACTTTTATCAACCTGAGAAGAAGCTGTGAACAAAAATTAGTAAAGAATTGAAAGACTCTATCTGGGAGATAAATAAGGCAGGAGTTAAGTGAGATAAGCTGATTCTTCCAATACAACAAGGAGGTTTGGGTTTGCCTGATTTAAATTGGTATTTGATATACCATTAAGGCTCATATACACAACACGAGCAGAAGGTTACAATTCATAGTGGAAAGGGATGTCAGGATGATGATGGGGTAAGGAGAAGTTCAAGAAACAGACAGAGTTGGATATTGAATACAGATCCTTAAGGAGAATAATAACCTTACAGAATATTACATTCGTAAACTAGCAGAAATTATTCTTAGAATTATGCCAAGGCAAGAATGGAAAAGATTTGGCCAATAGAGATGAGTGCAAGCAGGAGTACAGAAAACAGGCAAAGAGGGGGTTGAAATTTGTGGGAAAAACCTGGCAAATGAACCAAGATATCGGGAGCAAATAACTCAAGCAGGAAAGGTAATAGATTAGGATGAGGCCAAGAAGACATTGGGATTGCAGGCTAGAGACTGCCTTCCATACCAGGGCTTGATCTCAGAGTACACAGAAAAGGATAGGGGGATTTTAAGTGCAAGACCTGCTCTGGTAGAGCTTTTAGGTAAATGTAAAACAGAAGCAGCTGTTAAAAAAGGATAATTAGTGGTGCATATAAAATATTACATAACTATAAAACCAATCAGAAGAGGTTAGACAACATTGAGAAGAGTGACTGGAAGAGACTAGGAAAGCAATTTACAAGAAGAAGAACGGGAAGACGTGTGTATGGCTCTCAGGTATGCAACCAAGTGCAGAAGGTGTGCTATTTTTGCTTGGAATGTTTGCATATGTATTGTTATACCCAAAGGAGATTTCAAAGAATTTCTCCTCAGGCAGATAATGAATGACAAAGACATTATAAAATCACTGCTCTACCTAACCCCCCCACCACCACCACCACCTTCCCCATCTCTATTACCATCACATCCTCCCTTAAACCCAACCCTCACTCTACCCCTAATTTCACTATCAACCCCATTTTTATCACAGCTATTAAAAGACTACTCCTCAAGCTTAAACAATGCTCTAATGCACCTGACAATTTGCCCCTAACATTTCTAAAGATTGCCGCTGATGCTATTGCATTCCCTTTAAGCATCCTAATTAACAGATCCATTCAAGAATTTTATGTGCCCAAATTATGGAAGAAAGCCTACATTATTCCTCTTCATAAAAGGTGCAAAAATAAAGGTATCTCCACCTTTCAGCCTATTGCTATCTTCTCCTCTCGCTCTAAGATCTTAGAAAAATGCAGTCACCTTCAGCTGAAGTCCTATCTTCTTCATAACCACCTCCTGTCCTCCACACAACATGGTTTCAGACCTGGCCACAGCACTCCAACTGCCCTTATTTTTTTCATGCATACTGTTAACAGAGCTCGTGATAATGGGAAAATAGAATCTGCCATATTCTTGGATCTGTCTAAGGCATTTGATACTGATTCCCACCCTTTGCTACTACCACAACTCTCTAACTTTGGATTTTCCACCTCCACTCTAAAATGGCTCTCTAGCTATCTAAAAGACAAGCAGCAGGCCATCAAATGGCAAAACTCTGTCTCTTCTTATCGTAACACCTCTACTGGAGTGCTTCAAGACTCCATACTTGGTCCCCTCTTATTTAATATTTTCATTAACAATTTCCACACATCTACAACCAATAGAGCCCTTATTCAATATGCAGATGACTCAACCATCATCTGCACAGCTGACTCTGTTTATGAACTCCAACTCAAAACCCAAACGTCCTTCTCCACCACCGAATCCTGCATGTTTAAAAGCCACTTAGCCCTTAACCTAAATAAATCTAAGATAATGATTTTCACCCCCAAAAAATCCACTCTATCGGACAAATCCATGTTTAATATCTACTCCCAAAGCAAAGGGCTAACAGAAGTTGTAAGCCACACTAAACTTCTAGGAGTATTCATAGATAAACACTTAAAATTTGATATAGACCTGTAACAAAACATCCAAAAAACACATCAGAAACTTGGAATGTTCTATAGGCATAACCTGTTCCTTAGCCCCTTGCCTCAACTTCCCTACTCCCTTCCCTAATGTATGGCACCTCTCTACTTACCAACCTCCAACCCTCTCTAAAAGCTAAGCTCGAGACATGTTATAATAAATTTGCAAAATTTGCAACAAACTCCAAAAGCTTACCACTGCTCACAAACTTATCTTTAAACCTTCTGATTGTCTCACCCTTAATTCTATTTCACCTTCTACCTCCCAAATAGGCCCCTTAGAGCTGAGAATCAACAACTTCTTCAGGTTCAGAAACCCAACCTCCCACCTGGCCAACTTTTCTTCTCTTACTCTTTTGCATTGGAGCGCTCTTCCGTTAGCAAGAATAATTCCAAATCCTGGCCACTTGAAAACTTCTCTTCACACTTATCTATCTTCCAGCTGGAGCTGCACTTGCAAACTACCTCATTGAATATCTACCTCCAATGATTTATTCTCTCCCTTTTTTTTCAGTCTGTGTATTATCAAAAAATCTGCTGTGCAGTTATAATCTTTAAAACTTTGTAATCTACTCACTATTACTTGTCTGGCTATTGATCTACTAAGTTTGTTTTTTAACTTTCTAATCCAATATGTTAGATAATGTATACTACCTATGTATATAATTTTATTTTTTCTTATTGTACTGTAGAGCTTTTCTCCTCCAGTCTCCACTGAAAACGGGCTCTGTATGGCCCAGTGGACTTTCCCGGTTAACAAATGGCAAATAAAAAAAATAAATAAATAACTGTAGGAGGTGTAATGGAGAAGAAAGAGCTAACTGTGATCATATGTTTTGGGTGTGTAATGAGTTTTCACATTTTTAAAAAAACCCATGGAGTACTGAATAAGAAATATTGGGTGAGCAAATGGCTGTAAGAAAGGAAATAATTATTTTGAGCTGGACATGGGATCTGAAATGACTAGACATAGTAAGGCCTTAGATTTAATTCTCTTGGCTGCCAAAAAAGCAGTTACTAGAAAATGAAAAATCAAAGTCGACACCAGCCGTACTTGAAGTATTGAATATTATAAAAGAGATAAAAGAACTGGAAGAGGGATCTTTAGAAAAGGACAGGAGCAAATTACATAAAAGTAAATGGAAACTGTGGTAACAATACATAGGTTCATGGGTGTGTACTAGGCTACTGGCCCTGGAGCCTTTACAATCCTAGCCCATTGGATTACCCTGGCATCATGCCACCCAACCTTAGTTCCTAGTGCCCCTGTCGAGTAGAGCCACTGGAGTGATCCCCGGCATGAATTTTCTATTTCCCATTCACTCATCAAGATTTCTCTTGAAGAGGGCCAGTGAGGTGCTCTGTTTGACATGTATGTGAAGTCTATTCCATGGCATGGGCATGCATAAATAATATTCAGGATGAGTGAGGTTTAAGGGGATGTTAGGAATTCACATTTTTGTAATGTTGAACTGATGATAGCAGCAAAGAAAATGTATTTAATGTATATTGTATTTAGATGGAAAAATGTTAAATTGGTTTCTTTTCTTTTTTGTTAATGTATGTTTGCCTGTGTAAACCACAACTGCAATTTGGTACCTGTGGTGTCTGTGGCTTCCATCTTCAAATTTGCATATGTTTGCCTGTCATAAGTGATAATTTAATAAAGGTGTTTACAAAGTGACAATTCTGGGTCTTAAGACTGGACATATCAAAGCAAGCTTTGCTTAAGGCTGTCAGATGAAAGTAAGATAATGACCGTATGACAATACATGCATGAACCAATGATCTGGCATCTGACATAGTTTGGATGGGACAGCAGAGAGCAGTGCTTCAGGAAGATAGGAAACTCATAGGCTTCTCAGAGCTAGTGTCAACATTACATTAATGAGGGAAGGGACAAGATAGGTGATGGACTGCTGCTCCTAACAGGCTGATGAAACCTATGAAGCTACATGAAGCATTATGATAGGGGCAGCACAGAGGTGTGAAATGGAACAAGATTCTCAAAGATGAATAACAGAAATAGTTACAAGAATGGTCCTTTTAGAATAAACTAGTTAGAGGACTCAAAGTATGGCTATTGAGAGTAAAAGGGAGAGATGTAGGGGATAGGGAAGAAGAAAACATGGGTCAACAAAGTGATTCATGAGAAAAGTGTGAAGGTATCACAGTATGTGGAAGTGACGATGTGTAATGCCAGCTGTATAGATACAAATTAAATTCATGCTATAGTCACTGCAGATATAGCATGTCAGGTGTGGGGTATGATGATACCTGAATGACAGGAAGAGCCAAGTAAATGGATGGGGGCAGTATGTGCAGAAAGGGCTAAAAGGAAGCATAGAGGATCCTGATCATACAAAACAAAAAGGAGGAACAGAGATGATAAATCTGAGGATGGAAAGATGCAGGAAATCCCTGGAGGGTGGTGCTGGCACAGAGGCCACCAGAAACAGGAAGCAAGGATGATGTTAAGGTGAAAAGTAGGATCAGTGAATGAGCACAGAGCAAGAAAATACCACTGATGGGAGATCTTAATGTACCCATAGTGAATCTGAAGAAGATCGTGACATCCAGGGTGAGGAGGAGAAGAAAATGAAAGAAACTCTGGTGGAAACTGCATGTAAACTGAGAGTGAGGCCTCCCATAAGCAAGGAGAGAATATTTGGCCTAAGGTGGGTTTCATGGCACAGTAAGAAATAATAGAGCCCATGCATGGACATGATTGTGGGTCAATTTAGTTCACATCTCTGGGATACTGTGGGCAGCTGCTGTATGGTCACTCACTGCACGGAAGTAGACATATCAGCGGCTTAATAAACACAGAAGTCATAAGAAAGGGGAGGCAGGATAGGCAAATAGTGGGAGTGCTCCAAGACAGCTTCTTGTTGAAATGTCCGCATTTGAAATGCCAAGTGCCAAAAAGCCAAAATAAAAAAGACCAAAAACCCAGAGAAGAGCGAATCTTGAGAATTGCTCTACTCCTTAAAACTTTCTTTGTAGAGGACAAGTTCCCATACACTCCCCACACCCTTGAAATTCTATATACCAACTCCGAGATCATCATACCTCGGACAAAAGGAAATATTCTGAGAAATGGCATCTTGGACTTAGTATATGAAAGTCCATTCTTTTGGCCATACAGTCTCCTCATTTCAGGATTCGCTGTAGCAAGTTCTGACATTTCAAATGGTTACCTTCTAGGCTCTAGGCCTTCAAGAAGGAAACAGTAAGAAATAAAATGAAGAGAAGAAAAAGTGTGAAGTAAAGAGAACTACGGTGACCAAAAAGGTACTAAGAGAGATAACAGTTAAAAAGAGGATTGCTTGATGAAGGACAAGTGAGGAAGTAAATGACAAAACACAGTCTTAAACAACAGCAGGAAAATATGCACAGAGTCTTATGCAACTGGACAAATCAGCTTTAGAGACGGAGGGAAAGCAATGTGGAGACCTAGTTCAGTACAAGCCAACAATGAGTGGAGTGGAGTGCCATGTGAGTCTGTACTAGCAAATGTCCTGATTAACGTAGTGCGCAATGCTCAGTGATGCAATCAGTGCTGTTTAATGTAGCAGCACATGGGTCCATGCTGATTACACTACTGGTTTATGTAGTGGCACTCTGGTCAGTGCTGGTATCAGTACCATTTAATACAGTGGCACATATGCCAGTGTTGGTACTAGTACCATTTAATACAGTGACACATATGTCACTTCTAGTACCAGTACCATTTAATACAGTGGCACATATGTTAGTACTGGTACCAGTGCCATTTAATACAGTGGCACATATGTCAGTTCTGGTACCAGTACCATTTAATACAGTGGCACATATGTCAGTTCTGGTACCAGTACCATTTAATACAGTGGCACATGTCAGTTCTGGCACCTGTACCATTTAATACAGTGGCACATATGTCAATTCTGGCACCAGTACTGTTTAATACAGTGGAACCTATGTAAGTGCTGGTATGTAAGTTCTGGTACCAGTAACATTTAATACATTGACACATATGTCAGTTCTGGTACCAGTATGGTTTAATACAGTAGAACCTATGTCAATGCTGGTATGTCAGTTCTGGTGCCAGTGCCATTTAATACAGTGGCACATATGTCAGCTCTGGTATGTCAGTGCTGGTGCCAGTACCATTTAGTTGATACCAGTTCAGTTTACTATAGTGGCATATAGTTCTTTGTTGGTACCAATACTATTTATTCTAGTGGCAAATGTTTTGGTGTTGTATCAGTGCTTCTTAATGTAGTGGCACATGTGTCAGTGCTGATACCAGTACTATTTAATGTATGTATGTGTATGGTTCAGTTCTGGTTCCAATAACGTTTAATGCTGTGACCCATGGGCCACTGCTGGAATCAGTACTGTTTAATGTAGTGGTACATGGTCTAGTATTGTCACTCTTTAATGTCTTGGCACATGGGTTAGTGCTTGTACCAATACTTTTGGAAGCAGCAGCACATGGGCCAGTACTTGTCCCAGTACAGGTTAATGTAATTGCACATGACTTAATGCTTGTACCAGTACTGTTTAATGTAATGACACATGGGGTGGTGCTGGTATCACAAAAATGTGGTAGAAAATGGGTCACTCCTGGAACTAGTGTTGTTTAATGTAGCAGGTGTGTGTGGGTCAATGATGGTAAAAGTACTGTTTAGTGGAGCAGCAAATGAGCCGGAGCTGGTATCACTAATGTTAAATGTAGTGGCACATGGTTTAGTGGTGTTACCAGTACTATTCAATGTAGTGGTATGTCAGTCAGAGTTGGTACCACTACTGTTAAATGTAGTGGTATGTGGTTTAGTGGTGTTACTAGTACTATTCAATGTAGTGGCATGTCAGCCAGAGCTGGTACCACTACTATTAAATGTAGTGGCACGTGGTTTAGTGGTGTTACTAGTACTATTCAATGTAGTGGTATGTCAGTCAGAGCTGGTACCACTACTATTAAATATAGTGGCACGCGGTTTAGTGGTGTTACTAGTACTATTCAATTTAGTGGTATGTCAGTCAGAGCTCGTACCACTACTGTTAAATGTAATGGCATGTGGTTTAGTGTTGTTATCAGAAATTACCCATGTATAGTAGCACTAACACTTGCCTATTTACCATTAAGTTAATCATCCCCTCTGGGGTTTCCACAACATTAAACAACACTGACCCATTTCCTGCTATACTAAATAGTACTGGTACCAGAACTGACAAGTGTACTACATGAAACAGTACTGCCACCAGCACTAAGTCATGTTCCACTATGTTAAACAGCACTGGTGGTAGCACTGATCCATATGCTATTATATTAAGGAGGCAACTTAACCACACAATACTCCCAGGTCACCACTGAAAAGTTACAGCTGTGTCCAACGGATTTACTATACCAACAATTAGATAAAATAAAATGAGTGATCATCAGTGTGATAAGTTAGGCAATACAGCATGGACGAGTAGTGCCGATGGGCAGTTATATAGTGTGGTACGTAATACAGGCAGAGATATGAAGGTTATAATTCCACTGTATGGTCCACTGCTAAGGATACATATTGTGTAGTATGTCCTATTTGCAATAAGCTTAAATTTGGAACAAACAGAAAATGTGTATGGGAAAGGGCAGAGGGACATTACACAGGTGTCCGTGTGTGTCTGTGTGTGTGTGTGTGTGTGTGTGTGTGTGTGTGTGTGTGTGTGTGTGTGTGTGTGTGTGTGTGTGTGTGTGTGTGTGTGTGTGCGTGTGTGCGTGTCCATTGTAATATCACAATATAAATGTAGAAATTGTAACGGAATGCTAGACTTTATGGCTGAGAACATTTTGCAGAATTGTAAGCAAGGCACAGAGTGCTTTTGAAAGGCCAATAATTCCAGGAAGATTTGCTTATATAAACTATACTTTTATTAGCATCCTTCTAGTTTAATCCTAGACTCAAATTACTACATTCTTTTTTACAGTATGAAGCAACATTATCCTGTTGAAACAGACTTGTTATTCAGTAAGCTATGAGCCTCAGAAATGTACACAACTACCATTCCAGTAATTTATATTTCAAATTAGTATGATGCAATGGGGCTTTTTCAAGTGTTACAAACAGCTAATATTCACAGGAATGCAAGAAGTAGATGTAATCTAATCCAGTTACTGACATATGGAAATTATTTGGCATAAAGCAGGAAAAGAAATCAAGTTCTTTGCACAAGGTAGAACAGAGAATTATCCTAAGGAAAGTGACCATATCAACTGCTGACAAACTATGCCCTCTGTTGGCCAATGTGAACATGGAAAAATTCCTTACACAGAAAACTAAGGACGACTCCAGCTTAATTTGCAAAGATTGCATTCGGCTATGTATTATGTGTTCACATTATCAGTTATTATTACTTCCTGTCATGGTTTTACATTTCTCTCTTTACATAGAAAGGCTTTTTTCACACAGTGGTAGCAGACTGTTTTTTTTCCATCCCTTTTCACTGTAGCTAAGTCTTATGCATTTTCACCCCCCCCCCCCAAATTGAAGGGTCCCTCTCAGAACTGTTGGGACCAGGCTTATCACAGCTGCTAACCAGCAGTGCACACTGTGGTGTCAATTTGGAGTCATCTGTCAGTTCTGTTTTCTTCCCACTATCAGTAGCATATGATGCAGTGTTTGCTTACTGCCTTTGCTATGTTTGAGTCACACTTCCAGGTCATCTCCTTGTGGTGACACTACAGGACAGCTGTATTCATTTTTCTACTGGTGACAACTAGAAAATGCTTGTTTTGGGTGCAATAAAAGGAAAATGTACTATTAACAAATATATTTTACTTGATTTGAAATACATAACAAATTACTGTGTAAAGCTTTGCAATTAGCAGACTGAAAAAATTTAAACTGTATGTCAATAGTCCATCAAAGAATCACAGAATCATTGTTTTTTGCAACATAAGAATATGAGCTCCAATATCTATTGAATTTTTTATTTTACTGGATGTTAGCAACCTTGCGCGCCCAACAACACGGTTTCTACTGTCCCATATTTGAACTATCTTGTGTGCCCATCATATGTTTCAACCTCTTAATACAAGAAATCTGGACGATGCCTAAAATAATGGGGGGACAAAGGCCCAAAAATGGGCACAGATTTTAAATACTGCCCTTATAAACTTAGAAAGCTGCTAGAATAATAGGATTTGTGTTCGTAGGTGTGTACTAGGCTAACGACCACAAGGGCCTTTTTAAGCCTAGCCATGCATCCCAAATCTCTGACAAATTCTGGTACTCTTGATAAGTGTAAGCAGGGGCTTGGGAGATGAAACATTTACAAGCTAGGGCCTGGGATATGAACCATTTACAGGTTACCTGTGTCCATTAGAGACATAGGTATCAAACCAGGGTTGAATTTCCAGTTTCCCATCCAACTGCCCAAGCTGCACTTGAATTGGGTTAGGGAGGAACTCTGCTTTACATGGATGGGGAGTCTGTTCCATAGACAGGGTAGTCTCTGGGAAACATACCAACCTCTCCAGCAGGTCCTATTTATGTCATAGGCAAGGTTTAAGTCTTTAGAACAGATAATTATGGTGCGGTTTCTTTTGTGGGTATGCAGGATGTCCATCAAAGTGGGGTCTGACAATGCCCCGTATACCAGGCATAGATCTCCCCTCAAAAGCCTGTAGGAGACAGAATACAGGGATAGGGCCTTGAGGCAGTCTGCATAGGACATGTTACTTATGCCCTGTATTCTTTTAGTGAGGAACCTCTGTGGATATTCCAATTGTTGGATATGCCTGGCTAGGTACTTACCAAAGGCGGCATTATACTCAATGATAGGTCTGATGAATGCTGAATACAGTGGAACAATGACTTCTTTGGGCTTAGATGCTATACCTTTGTTTATAAGTTGCGGAACATAGAATGATTTCCTTACTGCTGTAGACATGTGATGATCAAAGGCTAGATTACTATCTATGTGTGTCCCTAAGTCCCTGACTACTGGGTCAGCTCTAGGGGGTGTGTTGTCAATATGATAATTACCAGGGATGGATGACTTCCCAAAGGGTATTATTATACATTTCTTGTCATTTAGTTTTAGTCCATGACTCTGACACCAGTTGTTTGTCCATGTCAGCCCCTCCTGGAGAACATTTGTGTCAGTGTGAGATTCAATGACAGCTCCTAATTTGCACTCCTCTGCAAATTTAGTCATCTAGAGACCACTGGCATTGGCCTTTACTTCTGAGAAGTAAATGACAAAAAGGAGGAGTCCCTGAGGGACGCCCTTGTGACTGGCCTCTTTGTAGAGGTGGAGTCCTGAATTCTAACTTCCTGGGTCCTATCTTTGAGCCAGTTAGCTATCCACTGAGTGACATACGGGTCTGTATCTAACCTCTAGAGGTTGTTAACAATGCCTGGGTGGGGTATTGTGTCAAACGCCCAGGTCAAGGTGGGCAGTGTGAACAATTTTGGCCTCATCCATTGCTTTGGCAACCTTCTCAAAGAAGTCCACCAGGTTGAGTAGGCATGATCTGCCCTTGACAAAACCAAAATGGGCTGGGCCCTGTCTTTGGAGGTTTACTATATCTCTTTTGATCATCTCTATGATAATTCTTTCCATGGCTTTACATATAAGGCTAGTGAGACTTATGGGTCTGTAGTTTCCAGGTTCTGTAGATCGCCCACCTTTGTGCAGAGGGATGACTGTTGCCTTTCTCCATTCATGAGGCACAAAGAGTGTGTGGAGGCTACAGTTAAATAGTAATTCCAGAGGCCCAGATAGGTCATGTTTCATGCTATTTAGAAGGCATCTTGGAATATTCTCTGGGCCCATTGATGCAGTGTTCTTTGTCTTAGAGGGAGAGTATTAAGGACCTGTTCCCTAGTGATAGCAGGGGGAGTTATATTTGATGATATTTCCTGAGGGAAGGTTGAGGGGGAGAAAGGAGTAAAGTTGGAGCTGAATTTATCAGCCAGGAGGTTTGCTATATCTTCTGGCTCAGTATAGGTGGCTCAATTTACAATGAGCTTTGCACACAATTGTGTAATGCCTTTGAGGTTGCTGACATTGCTAGAGAATTCTTTGTGGTTGTCCTTGGCCTGGGAGGCCAAACTTACCTCAAATTTGGCTTTGCTAGACTTTATTAGTCCTCTGAGTTGTTTGTTTAGTTTGATGAGAGTGCTTTTATCCTGCTGGGTGCTGCACCTCCTAATTTTTGCCATGATTTTCTTCCTCCTGTTATACAGCCAAATGATTTTGTGATTCCACCAGGGTGGGTTGCTTTTTGTGTTAGTTCTGTACTTCGTCCTGGTGGGTACAGCTGCCTCTATGCAGCTATTAACATGTTTGTACAGGGTTTCTGTGAACAGTTCTGCATAAGAAGAAGTGTTCTAAGGGTTTATGGGGGCTTGAAATTTTGTCAGGTTTTCAGTTAATAGCAGGATGTTAACCTTAGAATAGTTCCTGAATATTCCAGGTTTAGCTTGGGGTCCAGGTTTTACTTTTACTTCAAAGGAGACCATTTTGTGGTCTGATCTTACCAAAGAATGCATCACAGTAGGGGGTGGTCAGCAGTCTCCCATATTAGTGAGGACCAGATCCAGTATGATTGCACTCTTGGTTGGTGTATTGACTATCTGGTCCAGGGTGTTTGTGTTTACAAAATCCAGGAATTTCTGTGCCTGTGCGTTTGGTGTTATATAGGATTCCCAGTTAACAGTGGGGTAAGTCACCCATGAATATGGTTGGATGGTTAGTGTTTCTAATATGTTTAAATACATGTGATGGGTTTCCTGTTTTACAGAGGGGGATCTATAGCTTGCAAGGAAGTGGTACTGGATTTTACCTATGGTGATTTGAATATGGAGCATGCATGTTAGCATGCATTTTGTGAAGGTTATGAAGTCTGAAACTCAAATATATGTCATTATTTGGTCATTGTTTAGTGACTTCATTCCTCCATGATTTGCCAGAAAACCACAGATTTTATGAAGTGCATACCATATATTTCAGGCAAAAATCTAGAGATTTTGTGAAAATATGTAGAGTTGAGAGGCATGGATATGTTCTTGAAATTTCCTCAGACATGCAGCTACAAGTGGGATGCATACCACTCAACTGTCCAGATTTTTGCAGAATGTTCAGATTTTTGTCTCTTATTTTTGTGGTTTTCTGGCAAAGCATTGAGGACTGAAGTCACTAAATAATAGTAAATAATGACATACAACTGAAGACTTCATATCATTCAGAAAAATAAAATAATGCAAAATCTGTCTTTCAGCTACTTTCTAAGTTTATAGGAGCAAGATTTAAAATCTGTCCCTATTTTTGGGTCTTTGTCCCCCATTATTTCTGGCTTTGTCCAAACTACTTGTACTGAGAGGTTGAGAGGTATGCATGTGAACCACTGTGCATGTGAAACAAAATCCATTACCATCATGCTAAACTTGGAATCAGATTAGTTTTCTTTATGTTTTTGCCACTGTGCCTCCTGGCCATCAGGCCTTCCCCTATCATCGGTGATAGCTGGTGACTTCAAAGCAAGGGGTGGGAGGGCTGCAGGAAACAACTTAATGGGTGAGGTTAACCGAAACAGGGTGGGGCTGCATTACAGCAGGTCAGTGACCTTTACCTTCAATCAAACAGATATTTAAACAGCTCACATGCCTGACTGCTATCAATAAGGCTAGCCTTAAGTGTAATGGAGCCCTAGAAAAAGGACAACAAAAGTCCCCATTGCAAACTAGTCTCCCGACTCCCCCCTCTACTTCCCAGCGCCCCTTCCTGTTTCCCTTCACCTTGGCCCCACACTGTCTAAATAAATTACTTATTCCTTGCTGTTTTACCCTTTGCCTTACTTCTTACCTCCCCACCCATGCTTTTTACAGACATACACAGGGCATGCTTCTACTGTCAAAGTCTAGGGGATGTAAATGAATTAAGCTGGGGGTCTGGGAGCCTCAAGGCCCCCCCAAAGTCATAGGATTATAAACACTCCAAGGTGCATCTTAAAGCTTTTTTTTTTTACAACTTTTTGATTTAATGATAGCTAAACCGAAACTCATGAGTAAGGAAAGAATTTTTTTTTCTAGAAAAATAAGTTGTGTCTAAAGCTTAATAATCAAAGCTAACAAAATAGTACTATCCCAAATAAACAAGGAAGACAAATGTAACGATATACAAACCCTATCTGAGAATAGCGCCTGCTTTCCTGGCCCTCCAAAGAGAAATAGTTACCTTCTATGTACCCATCTGGTATTAGATTGAGATGCAAGTAAAAATACAAATTGTCAGTGGCATATATTAAACAGCTGAGGCTCTGGGAAGAGAAGCCAAATCACCTTCCTCCATCTCTTTTTAAAATAAATATTAACTTTGTTGTCACACTATAATATGACAGTTTAGTAGAATTTTTTTTCTCTTTTCTTTCCTTTCAGAGCCTGTGATTACTACAACCCACCCTGATACTGCAAGAGCTCTGCCACAAGACCCAACTCCCAAAAGTTTTCACTGAGAATTTTGTCATTGTACAATGTAAGTAAATCTAACGTGAAGGACCTTGCTGTGTATTAACTTCAGCTTGTCAAATATGTGTGCCCTGTGCTAGAAAGTGACTGTAAAATCCCCCCAGAGGAGTAGCCCTTGGAATCTAATGACTACTTATGAGTTGACAACTGCTCTTTCTCTTCACCAGTAGATTACACTGTATATGCAGGTCACTTAGTATCCCTAGTTGCCAGGTTTCTGCAGTCAGGAAATGAAAGAAAACCTGTTCTACTTTGTGCCTGTTTGTTAATTATGTTGTACTGGCTATAAACAGATTACTCTCTGTTATAGTTGTACCTGGTGGCTTTTCTTTACTCCCCTACCCTAACCCCATTCTCTACACACACCATCTTACTCTGCTATTAAACTTCCCACGTACACATTTCACATGTGACTCTTATTCCCTAACCCTCCCCAAACAAATTACTACTATCATACAAAGACTCCTGTTTCTTTTTACCTAATTTCCAACTTCCATTTAATCTTTTAGCACCATTCACAACTACCTTTCTGCCTCCCATTCTGCTTTGAATTACATTGATTCATACTCACACCCCTCCTAAAGGTACCTATCTATTCAATACTGTATCCTCTCCTCTTCCCAAATAAACCCTCAGTTCTTCCTATTTTAGTTACATCCCCATACACTAGACTTTTAAATCCCTCTATTTTTTACATTCCAGAGAAGACACCAGGACAACCTAACTCTCTTCCTACATAGAAGATATTTCATTCCTGCCTACCCTCTACAGCTTTCAGATCCCACCACCACTTAATATCCTTCTGTTCTGCTACTTCTTGTTTCCACTCAATCCCTGCTCCCCACTACCTGCCAACTATAACATACAGAGCCCTTTACTTAATCATGCTGCCACTCAGCTTATCCTCTATTCTTCTGGTTCTGGGCCATCTCTCATCCTAGCGTGACTCTATAATAGTTCTCAACGTATCTCCAACCCTGTCCCAACCACCTATTCATACTTCCTTCCTAAACTCTCCACACGTCACACCAAACTTATTTAATGACACCCCTCACCTTTATTCCAAATATAGACTGATTAACTGCATTTCAACTCAAACCAAAACTAAATTAAGTGGAAAAATAATCTCCAAAAAAGTATCAGTAATGACCCAGTATATGAAAATCCTTCTAGAAGGAGTCATTCACCCTAACCATAGCCTCACCTATCACAAAGAATATTAAGACAATTCTCTTCAGCTCACTACCCTATCCCAACAGTCAACCCTCATCTCTGACAATCTAACCTTTGCTGCCATAAATATTAGAAGCATAAGAAATAAAACTGCTGAACTATATGTCTGTATTACCCAACATAAGCCTAATATTCTCACTGTAACTGAAACTTGGCTTAAACCCAGCATAAATTACTCCAAAATTATACCTCCTGGCTATAATATCATCTGTAATGACCATATAAAGAGGAAAGGTGATGGTATTGCTTTAATATTTCCCAAAAATTACCAGATTTCTCATTACAACAAACCAATACTAAATCCAGTTCCCCAGATCTGCTCCTTACTTTCCTGAAAATAAACAACTATAAACAAATATGCATCCTTTACATCCCTCCCGGTAATAATACAGCTACACTGGAAGATATCCATAACAATTCCACAAGAAAAATACTATGTGATGCGAATGTCAATTAACTCCCCTCCACCTAGCATGAACCTATATGGTTTCACGTAACTAATTAAGAGCCCCACACATTATATCAAGATATCAAATTCCCTATTAGAGTGGATCTTAGTATCAGACCCTGGCAAATACAGCAACACAGGTACAATGTCAGACACTCTCAGTGATTATCTCCCAATCTGTACAACCAGACATATCACACATCTACTTAAACAGCATGTTTATAAAACCACATGCAACCTTTCTAACTTTAACCCAGAAATGTTCATTACTAACCTATCATCTGTTAGCTGGAACTTCCTAAAAATCTTTCCCTTAGATGATGTAATTGAATTCAGTACAACTTTTCTCCATATCCTAAATAGCCTTGCACCTCCTAGAAAAAAAGAGACTAAAACAAATACTGTAACTGACTATCCAAAAAGAGTAAAATGCTAATGCAGGATAGAGAAAAGGCATGGAAAGAATGGCATAAATATAAAACACCTCAGTATCTTGAAAACTGCAGAATGCCTCGCAATCATATTAAAAAGTAAATAAATGAAGACAAAAAATATGCAATAGTAACTTTTAGAATAATAGTAAAGACAATCCTAAAAAATTCTGGACAGCCATTAAAGAAATCTTGCACCCTGGTCAAAAATTCGGGTCTATATCACATTATCGAAATTCCAAAATGTCGAACACCATAAGCTCGACTTTGGAATCTCGAAATGTGATATACTTGAATGCTCAGAACAGCGAATTTTTTCCAAGGGAAAGAATTTGCTGTTCCGAGAACACACACACAGCAACAAGCACACCAAAATACATAATCCACGCATACACACTTCACAGAACCCTACACTAAACCGTACATACACTAATAGCTATCCTCTTGCCTTAACCCAACCCTAACCCTAAGGTTCCTAACTAATGCACACTCACTTTACCCACTCCCTAACCCTAAGGTCCCTAACTAACACACACTCACCTTACCCGCTCCCTAGCCCTAAGGTCCCTAACTATCGCACACTCACCTTACCTGCTCCCTAACCCTAAGGTCCCTAACTATTGCACACTCACCTTTCCTGCTGCCTAACCCTAAGGTCCCTAACTATCACACATTCACCTTACCCGCTCCCTAACCCTAAGGTCCCTAACTATCATACACTCACCTTACCCGCTCTCTAACCCTAAGGGTCCCTAACTATGACACACTCACCTTACCTCGGTCCATTCACAAACTTACCTTAACCCAGTCCGCCACCTTCGCACCACGGTCGAGAAAATAGCGAAGCCGCAGAAACGGCCCACTGAATACTTTCCCTAGGAAAATATTCGGTGTTCTGCATCTTCGCTATTTCAAGCGTTCGCTGACTTGGGGACGATATTATAACATTCAAAGTTTTAAGACTTCGATGTTATAATATAGACCAAAAAATTCATCTCTAACCCCTCTCCCAATAACTCACCACTCAAAACTGCAATACAATTCATCTCTTATTTCATAGATAGTATAGCATCTCTAACCAAGGATTCTCCAATATCTAATCCCAAATCTGCACAACAGCCACGTATCACCATATCCACTTTCACCTTCAAACCTGTGCCCACATCCTATATAAAACTACTCAAATGAACTCAAACCACGCTCTACTTCAGCTGAGGACCTCCTAAGCAAGTACAGTAAACTCTCAGGGGGATTGGTAGATGCCAGATAAGTGTAGTTACTGGTTGCTTGACAGTTACTATTAAAAATGGATAGACCTGACTAATACTGTACCCTATACTATACCATACCATACCATAAACACTGTATTGATTTGATTTTAATATTGAAATGCAGTAATTAAAAACCTGGCTGGAATAATAGTATTTTAAACTTATATTTCTGCTAGAGAGCATGGCACGAGGAATGGTTTTCAGTGGCACACTGAGTGGATTGGAATTGAATGAACTGAAGAGAGAGAGTAAATGCATGTATGAAAGCAGAAGCCGATGTGTCTGAGAGATCGGAGAGATGTATGAAAGCTGAAGAGAGTGTATGTAAGAGATTGGAGAGAGAAAGAGTGAGTGAATGCATGTATGAAAGCTGAAGAGACTGTGTGATCGTGTGTGTGTGTGTGAGATCGGAGAGAGAATGTGCAAACTGAGTGAGTATGGCGCTAATGTTGACATTTTAGTGATTTGACTTGTTCTCAGGTTGGGGAGAGAGGAATTTATTTGTACCTTCCTTTTTAAACCTCTAAACCTCTGAAAATGTAAGGTATGTTTCTGCAGGGGAACAGAAAGTGCAACACATGAAAAACTGAGTTGTTAATATTGTACTGTACTGTACTGTATTTCTTCAATTTTTTTCTGGTTGCTTGAGTTCTGGTTAACTTGAAAGTTTATTTCACATTAACGTAGCAGCCAATAGTATTGCCTATCCTGTCTCAATCCTTAAAAATATGCCAGTTCAGGAATTCCACATTCCTTTTGTTTGGAAAAAGTCGCATTATCCTTCTGCACAAATGAGGAAATTCAACAGACATTACTAATCTTAGACCTATACCAGTCTTATCCCCCCTCTCCAAAATACTTGAAAAATGTATTCAAAAACAATTGCTAAACTATCTCCTGCAGGAAAAATTCCTATCTCCCACACAGGGTTCAGGCTCCTAGGCAGCGAGACATTTCCCTGTGGTACATTTGACTGGGGACACATGGCTGAAGTGACATTCAGCTGCAGAGAAATATGTCTGTTTGCAAATTCCCTGTGGGCAAAGAGAAGCATACACTGCCATGCCCACAGCCTTAATAACCAAATGTACAGGGGGAAAACAATGTCCATGGTCCCCAAGGAAACATGAGACAACAGGCAATATGGCAGGCATCAGCAGCAGGCTGGCCAGAGGGCATGTCAGTGGCAGTAAAAATGCAGTGCAAAATGGGCAGTGCCTTTATAATTGGAGTGTGTGGACCACTTCCCCCTTCACAGTGTCTAGGGAACATTACCTAAAATGCATATTGGAGCATAAATGTGAGTACAGTAGCCTGCAGGATTTCATCCATGCTGTAGCACACTTCTACATGTTGTAGTTATATAAGTATGTACTCTACAATGAGCACAACACTCATTATTTCTTCTGCCACCATACCTTTGGCTATTAAAGTTGTGAGCATGGCAGTGTGTGCTTCTTTGCCCATACAAACAGCCATATTTCTCTGCAGCTCAGCCATGTCCCTAGTCAAATGTACCACAGAACACGCTGCCTAGGCGCCTGAACCCTCCCACGGGTTCAGGCTCCTAGGCAGCGAGACATTTCCCTGTGGTACATTTGACTGGGGACACATGGCTGAAGTGACATTCAGCTGCAGAGAAATATGGCTGTTTGCAAATTCTGTGGGCAAAGAGAAGCATACACTGCCATGCCCACAGCCTTAATAACCAAATGTACAGGGGGAAAACAATGTCCATGGTCCCCAAGGAAACATGAGACAACAGGCAATATGGCAGGCATCAGCAGCAGGCTGGCCAGAGGGCATGTCAGTGGCAGTAAAAATGCAGTGCAAAATGGGCAGTGCCTTTATAATTGGAGTGTGTGGACCACTTCCCCCTTCACAGTGTCTAGGGAACATTACCTAAAATGCATATTGGAGCATAAATGTGAGTACAGTAGCCTGCAGGATTTCATCCATGCTGTAGCACACTTCTACATGTTGTAGTTATATAAGTATGTACTCTACAATGAGCACAACACTCATTATTTCTTCTGCCACCATACCTTTGGCTATTAAAGCTGTGAGCATGGCAGTGTGTGCTTCTCTTTGCCCACAGGGAATTTGCAAACAGCCATATTTCTCTGCAGCTGAATGTCACTTCAGCCATGTGTCCCCAGTCAAATGTACCACAGGGAAATGTCACGCTGCCTAGGCGCCTGAACCCTCCCACACAACATGGCTTCTGTCTTTTCCATAGTACTAGCACTGCCCTTCTAACCTATACAGATGCTGTCAATAAAGCTAGAGATAATGGCCCACTAGTCTCTTCCTTAGTTCTAGACTTGTCTAAAGCCTTCAGCACACCTTGTCACACCAAACTTCTATTTCAAATGTCCTCACTAGGTCTCTCTCAGCTCACCCTTCAATGGTCAAAAAGATACCTGTCCAATAGGTATCAGTCAGTAAAATGGCACTCCATGTTCTCTCCATACCTACCTGTCTCCACCAGTGTAGCAAAAGGCTCTATCTTTGGTCACCTCCTTTTTAACATTTTCATCAACACCCACCACACATCCACACGACAGGCCTCCCTAATACAGTATGCAGATGACTCCACACTCGTTTGCACATCTGACAAAATGGCACACCTCCAAAAAGTTAGTCAGGAAGCTTTAACAGACACTGAAACATGGCTTTGTAGCTCAACATAAAAAAAACATAAACTACTACTTTTTTCATCAAAACCCTCTCCCATGAAAAAATAAAATCTAGTCTTCACTCAATAATGTAACCACTAAAGTGATTCCTTATAGCAAATTATTAGGGAAGATAGTGGATGATAATCTTAAGTTTGACGTGCATATACAAAATTGCATAAGAAAACCTTGTCAAAACGAGGGATATTTTACAGAGCTAAAAACATTTTCAGCAGCACAACCAAAATTACACTTGCCACTACTTATCTCTTCCCCACACGTCCTTACTGTGCTCCCATCCTTACTAATCTTCAGGAATCACAGAATCAAAGCTTGAACAGTTCTATAACAAAGTTGCTAAATTTGTAGCAAATACCCCTTTCAGAGCCCACCACTGTATAGCACTAAAAAAACTGTAATAGAATTTTCCAGCGTCCATCTGTTGCATCATCATCATTATCATCATCATCATCATCCATGCCCTCTTTCCCTATTTTCTACATTGGTGGAGATGTGATGTTAACTGTTGCTGTCTCAAACTTCCTCATCTGTTCTGCATTTACTGCCCACGTTTCTGTACCATACAGTAATACTGATCGCACCACTGGTTTTTCCACCTTACTTTTCAGCTTCTTTGGCATTCTTCTGTCATAGACTACACCTAACACCCTATGCTACTTGGCTGCAGCCCCTCTGATTCTAGCTTTGACTTCTTCATTCAGACTTCCCTTCTCCTCAACCACCCCTCCCAGATACTTGAAGCTGTTAACCTGTTCCAATATCTTCCTGTCTGTCTTAATTCTCAGCTTCTTCTGATTTCCCCAGTTTGTTGCCATTACCACTGTCTTATCTGTACTTAGTTTTATCCCAAGTGCCTTCAGTTTTGCATTCCATTCTCCTATCATTAGCTGAAGTTCTTGCTCAGACTTTGCCTGTAATGCCACATTGTTTGCATACAGCAACTCTGTTGATCTCTCCCTTCTGACCTGTTTGCTAATGTAATCCATGCAATAAAAAGTGGGAGATAGAAGACATGGGCCAGGCTAGGATGGGATACTGGTTGGCTAAAAAAGGAGTTGCAGTAGCAAAGAACAGGGCATCAGAGGCCCCCTACCAACTTCTGGAACGTGACTCAGTAGGTGGCACAACAAAACTATATAAGATTGCAAGGTAAAGACAGAACAATAAAGAAGATAGTCAGACACCTTTCATAAGGGATGCCAACAAAAACCTGCTCACCAGTCCACAGTACATCAAAGGCAGATGGAAGGAGTTCTTCCAACAGCTTCTGAATGAAAAATCAAGAATCCATCTCCTTGTCCACTACTAAATATCATTCTACACAACTGTGTTCCCAGTCGGTCATGACAATACAATAACCAAAGACTCCTGTCTGTCCACAAATCTATCATATCTGCTAGGCATTGTCTGTACTCGTACCATGTTGCTAAGACCTGGAACTCCTTACCTGTATCCATCAGGTCTATACCTTTCTTTCCATCTTTCAAAACCATTCTGAAAGACTTTCTAGCCAAAACGTGGCTCTGTTCTTGCTCAACATCAGGATAAACTACATCCTTAAATGTGAGTAAGAACCTCTTCATACCTTACACCTCCTTCCTCTCTTTGTTCACTAACTTCCTTATTTCTATCAAATTCTTTCCCTGCCTCTCTCTCGAAATATACCACAAGTCTGCTTGTCCTCTCATTTCATATTCCTGTTTGTCTTATACTAACTTTAATTTCTCTATAACCTGGCTAAAATTTCTCTCTCTCTATTAACTTGTGTCTGTTCTTAACATATGTTTTCATATTATATCTAATTTGGGGACTCTCTGTTCTCTAATACCGTGGGTAAAACCTGGAACTCTCTCCCCAGCAACCTGACTCCCTACCTTCACTAACACAATTTAAAATCAGGCTTAAAACCTACCTCAAATCACATTGGTTGTGCACCTGTCTGAACCCAGACTAACCTCTCACGTCTTCTTTTCACTAAGTCTTAATTACTGTATAATCTAACTGCCTAATGAAAACCAGAATTATAACTGGCCTTTCAATTGATTGGACTCTCTTTCTATATCAGAATATGACTCTCAGTCTCCCTACTATGTTAACATATATACTTAACATAAGATACTACAATCAAATGTGTTGTGAACTGAACAGATTTCCTTATTTACTAAACTACTTACTCCAATATGATCTTTCATGCATAAAATATCTTAACTTTATATAGTACTTCACCCTGTTAAACTTTGAATTGTTTTATTTTTTTGATTTAAGTAAAATATTGTTCTGTACTCTCGAGGAGCTTTTCTCCCCGGGCCTCTGCTGAAAATGGAAATGTATCCAGCTGGACTAGCCCGGTCAACAAATGTAAAATAAATAAAAATAAAAATAAATAATTATTTAAACTATAGATGTTTTTGTATAAATTTTGAAGATTGTAAAATTATTGTTCTTAAAATGTTTCTAATATTGTGAAGCTTTTCTCCCTGGACATCCGTTGAAAATGGGTTCCTACTCAGTTGAACTTTCCTCTTAATCAAATCTCAATAAATAAATGTAGAAAACTCACACAGACGGAGTACATGCAGACTCTACAAATAAGCAAAAATAGGTAAAAACTCAGAGAATCAAGAGCTGTTAAATGGCAACACTAATCAATACAGCACTCTGCCAGAGATCAACTATTGTCACGCACATCCGGCCACCAAAGACACCGACTTACTGAGCGGGATGCTGATGTCTGATTGTGGCTGAAAGTGAAAACAATTAGAGCCAGCTTGTTACCATCAGATACACAGGAATTTAACTCCCTTGGCTCACTGTCAGAATACGTTGTGTAACCCCACCACACACATATATGTCAGCCTCATCTAAAAAATCAAGGAAAAAGCCAAAATAATGGTGAACACATGACCAAAATCAGGGATAACTATTGCCATTCTATACTAAACTTTAGTGCACGTTTTGAATGCTATGAATTCTAAACCTCAGATGTCTGTCCTCATTGTTTTTATTTACTGACTGCTGTCCTCATTGTTTTTATTTACTGACTGCTGTCCTCATTGTTTTTATTTACTGACTGCTGTCATCATTGTTTTTATTTACTGACTGCTGTCCTCATTGTTTTTATTTACTGACTGCTGTCCTCATTGATTTTATTTACTGACTGCTGTCCTCATTGTTTTTGTTTACTGACTGCTGATCTCATTGTTTTTATTTACTGACTGCTGTCCTCATTGTTTTTGTTTACTGACTGCTGTCCTCATTGTTTTTATTTACTGACTGCTGTCCTCATTGATTTTATTTACTGACTGCTGTCCTCATTGTTTTTATTTACTGACTGCTGTCCTCATTGTTTTTATTTACTGACTGCTGTCCTCATTGTTTTTGTTTACTGACTGCTGTCCTCATTGTTTTTATTTACTGACTGCTGTCATCATTGTTTTTGTTTACTGACTGCTGTCCTCATTGTTTTTATTTACTGACTGCTGCCATCATTGTTTTTATTTACTGACTGCTGTCCTCATTGTTTTTGTTTACTGACTGCTGTCATCATTGTTTTTATTTACTGACTGCTGTCCTCATTGATTTTATTTACTGACTGCTGTCCTCATTGTTTTTGTTTACTGACTGCTGTCCTCATTGTTTTTGTTTACTGACTGCTGTCCTCATTGTTTTTATTTACTGACTGCTGTCCTCATTGTTTTTGTTTACTGAACGCTGTCCTCATTGTTTTTGTTTACTGACTGCTGTCCTCATTGTTTTTATTTACTGACTGCTGTCCTCATTGTTTTTGTTTACTGACTGCTGTCCTCATTGTTTTTGTTTACTGACTGCTGTCATCATTGTTTTTGTTTACTGACTGCTGTCCTCATTGTTTTTATTTACTGACTGCTGTCCTCATTGTTTTTGTTTACTGACTGCTGTCCTCATTGTTTTTATTTACTGACTGCTGTCATCATTGTTTTTATTTACTGACTGCTGTCCTCATTGATTTTATTTACTGACTGCTATCTTCATTGTGTTTATTTACTGACTGCTGTCCTCATTGTTTTTGTTTACTGACTGCTGTCCTCATTGTTTTTATTTACTGACTGCTGTACTCATTGATTTTATTTACTGACTGCTGTCCTCATTGATTGTATTTACTGACTGCTGTCCACATTGTTTTTGTTTACTGACTGCTGTCCTCATTGTTTTTATTTACTGACTGCTGTCCTCATTGATTTTATTTACTGACTGCTGTACTCATTGTTTTTGTTTACTGACTGCTGTACTCATTGCTTTTATTTACTGACTGCTGTCCTCATTGTTTTTATTTACTGACTGCTGTCCTCATTGATTTTATTTACTGACTGCTGTCCTCATTGATTTTGTTTACTGACTGCTGTCCTCATTGTTTTTGTTTACTGACTGCTGTCCTCATTGTTTTTGTTTACTGACTGCTGTCCTCGTTGTTTTTATTTACTGACTGCTGTCCTCGTTGTTTTTGTTTACTGAACGCTGTCCTCGTTGTTTTTGTTTACTGACTGCTGTCCTCATTGTTTTTGTTTACTGACTGCTGTCCTCATTGTTTTTATTTACTGACTGCTGTCCTCATTGTTTTTGTTTACTGACTGCTGTCATCATTGGTTTATTTACTGACTGCTGTCCTCATTGATTTTATTTACTGACTGCTGTCCTCATTGTTTTTGTTTACTGACTGCTGTCCTCATTGTTTTTATTTACTGACTGCTGTCCTCATTGTTTTTATTTACTGACTGCTGCCATCATTGTTTTATTTACTGACTGCTGTCATCATTGTTTTTGTTTACTGACTGCTGTCATCATTGTTTTTATTTACTGACTGCTGTCCTCATTGTTTTTGTTTACTGACTGCTGTCCTCATTGTTTTTATTTACTGACTGCTGTCCTCATTGATTTTATTTACTGACTGCTATCCTCATTGTTTTTATTTACTGACTGCTGTCCTCGTTGTTTTTGTTTACTGACTGCTGTCCTCATTGTTTTTATTTACTGACTGCTGTCCTCATTGATTTTATTTACTGACTGCTGTCCTCATTGTTTTTGTTTACTGACTGCTGTACTCATTGTTTTTATTTACTGACTGCTGTCCTCATTGTTTTTGTTTACTGACTGCTGTCCTCATTGTTTTTATTTACTGACTGCTGTCCTCATTGATTTTATTTACTGACTGCTGCCATCATTGATTTTGTTTACTGACTGCTGTCCTCATTGTTTTTGTTTACTGACTACTGTCCTCATTGTTTTTATTTACTGACTGCTGTCCTCATTGTTTTTATTTACTGACTGCTGTCCTCATTGTTTTTGTTTACTGACTGCTGTCCTCAATGTTTTTGTTTACTGACTGCTGTCCTCATTGATTTTATTTACTGACTGCTGTCCTCATTGTTTTTGTTTACTGACTGCTGTCCTCATTGTTTTTGTTTACTGACTGCTGTCCTCACTGTTTTTGCTTACTGACTGCTGTCCTCATTGATTTTATTTACTGACTGCTGTCCTCATTGTTTTTTTTTACTGACTGCTGTCATCATTGTTTTTATTTACTGACTGCTGTCCTCATTGATTTTATTTACTGACTGCTGTCCTCATTGTTTTTTATTTAGTGACTGCTGTCCTCATTGATTTTGTTTACTGACTGCTGTCTTTATTGTTTTTGTTTACTGACTGCTGTCCTCATTGTTTTTATTTACTGACTGCTGTCCTCATTGTTTTTGTTTACTGACTGCTGTCCTCATTGTTTTTGTTTACTGACTGCTGTCCTCATTGATTTTATTTACTGACTGCTGTCCTCATTGTTTTTATTTAGTGACTGCTGTCCTCACTGATTTGCCAGATAAACCACAAACCTTACAAGGAGCAGACCAAAATGTGACGCAAACAATCAGAGACAATCTGCAATTCTGCAAAATTCAGGGACATTTCAGAGCATCTACACTCACACCAACACACACACATTTTGTGTATGTTTGTGTGAGTGTATATATTTATATATGTGTGTGTGTGTGTGTGTGTGTGTATTTTCATAAGGTTGAACTTCATGTCATCGAGACCATTTGATTGACTTTCTAAAAAGTCGAAAGACACAAAACAACTAAAATCTATATTTTTGCAGGGGGACAAGCCACGCTGCACTTCTCATGTGGTATGCTGTGCCCCCACACCCCCTGCATATTACATATAACAACACCGAGATCGCACTACAGTGAGGAAAAGGGTAACTTCCCAGATCCTCACTGTACCACAATTTCCATACAAAAAAACTTAGACTTTTCAGAAATTCAGTCATATGATCCTGGCCATATGAAGTTCGACTTTCTGTAAAGTTGATCTCCTGAATGTGACATATATATATATATATATATATATATATATATATATATATATATATTATATTATATACACACACACACAAAACAGATGCAAACTTTTAATTACAACTTATTGTATGACACTATGACTGCAAATATCACCCCCTCCAAGTTTGTGTAGGTGCGCGCGCGCACACACACACACACACACACACACACACACACACACACACACACACACACACACACACATACATCTTATGTCAAGCATAAAGGAGAGAGAAAACTAAAAATAATGAAGAACAAATGGACTAAAAACATATCTGCTTATAAACTTACTGGGATAATAGCCTTTGAATCAACATGCTGGCTCTTGAAGGTTTTAAGTCTAAATCTCATTTAGATTACATCATTATTAACTCACTGGAATTCTCATTCGCTAGGAAGTAGCAGCATACCTAAACACGGCATAAAAATAAGGGGCATTCTGCAACATCGGGGACTTAGAATTAACTTTTTTACCAATCCTGTTCCACGTCTGCTGACAATATTCCTTCCTATTTCCTGCAGTTAGCAGCTGACTCAGTTGCTCTTCCAGTGTCTATCTTGATAAATTGCTCTATCACTGAGTCAAAGGTGCTTTCTATCTGGAAAGAACTGCCCCTGGATTTAACCACAGTGACAACTAGTGAGGGGGGGAAACAAGGGTTACCAAGGAGTAAACACCTGCTAAAAGTTAGTGGCAAGACCTCCCTCTCCATACACCATTAGGTTTCCTGACTGGCCCCAATTCATTGGGTAAACAAGGGAAAATAGAAGAAGCTGGCAGACCTAGCAAGGACGGGATAAAGGGGTAGCAGGCTGCAGAATGATGCAGAGGGAGCGAAAAGACCTAAAAGAAAGAACGAAAGTTAAGAGGAAATTACAGAGATAAGAAAACAAGTGCAAAATAAAACAGTGAAGAGAGAAAAGAGGATGAACTGTAAAATATTGCAAAATGTCATAAGTAAGCTGGAGAAGGAAAGAACAGAAGCATAGTTAGGTAACTATAAGAATTTGTATTTGAAAGGGAAAATTCTGGCAAAAAGCATTAAGATGAGTGACCAGTTATCATTCTAATGTTCTGTTAAATATGAATGTAAATATTTTGCCAAGATTTTGGCAGTTAGGCTTGTCACCCTATTAGAAGAGGGTGTGACTTAAGGACAGTTGGGTTTATGAATAAAAGTCTGCCAGATGACCAATGGAAGCTAGTGTTAGACTACACTGACTGGATAAAAGCAGTGAGGTGCAAATAATTGTCATGATTTTCTTTAGAGTGAGTTCACTTTTCTTTATCAAGGTCAAAAAGCACTGACTGTTGGACTGATTTTTGTGAAATGGATGCAGTGTTATACCTGAAATCTGACGCCTATATAACTCTGAATGGATGTTTGTAAAGGACAAGTAATCTGTCAAGGACATGACAGTCATGTCCCTTCCTCCTTTTTAAACTGATGATGATGAAGGTGTTCAGGACCAGTGTGTCAACAAACCAGAGGGGGTGTATACTGAGGCCTCCTTTTACTTGTTTGTAGACAGCGACGTGTTTCTTAAAAGGTTGCATCAAGTGTTCTGCTTAAGATTTTGAAGAAGTTCTAGAAATCTGAGTGAGTAAGGGCTCATGTATAATCTAATGTATCATTCTGTGAACTCTGCAGTGAGTCATCTCGGTAGACTAGGCCTGCAATACTCTGCTGTTGGCAGTAGTAAACAGCCCAACAACCTATTCTATGAATTATGTTGTTAGAAGGATAGATAAACTGATTCATTCTAATTTTTTTTTTTGCTCAATCTGCTGCTGCTGTTTGTTGATCATCAGCCCCTTCATTCTCCATCACCAGGGTAACGGTCAGTCAGGATGGTCCATCATTTAGGCAGCTATCAGGGATGGTTTGAGTTTTTTTCCTGCTTGTTATAGTCCTATTTCCACGTGCACTCAACTAAGCACCTAGGAGTCTTCTGCATTGGGCTGACCATGAAGAACATCTCCTCACTTCTGCAAGGGGTGTTCCCTCTGTGCAACCCTGCCCCTCTTCCGGAGGCTTGAATGGGATTCCCCCCCCCATCTCCACCAAGGGATCAGATCCAGCACTAGGTGATCTTGGCAGTTGCATATGGACCATTGGCTGGGGGGCATACCTCTCAGCCTCTCAGTGAAAGAAATCTGGACAAAGCCAAAACTAGTGGGGGGACAAAGGCCCAAATATAGGGACAGATTTTAAATATTACTCCTATAAACTTAAAAAAATGCTGGAATAACAGGGTTGTATTATTATGTTTTCTGAAAGCGATGAAGTCTGAAACTCAAATATTTGTCATTATTTATTATTATTTAATTACTTCAATCTTTAACGATTTACTAGAAAACTACACATTTGTAAAAGGAACATACCTTATGTGGGAAAAAATCTGGACATTCTGTGAAAATCTGGACAGTTGAGAGGTATGGGGGGGGCTCACCACAACATTAATTTAATTACAAAAGAAAAATGTTTTCCTGCTTTACCTTTACTCTGTAATTGTTGCATTGTGTCTGCCTGTGTCTTACAGCTTGAGCATTTTCTAGCCAATGGAAACAGACGCACACACGCAAGATATGATTTCCAAAACTAATAGCTGCAGCAGATGGGTACAAGCTTTGGAGGTCAGAAGCCTTAGTGATTTTTGAAACTTGCAGCACCATTATGAAACTGAGAACTTAGGCATGAGTTTGAAATAATAATAATAGTAATAATAATAGGTTCTTGTATTACTAGTGACTCTTTGTACATTGGAATGCCCTCATGTATGGTATTCCATTGAATTTCATATTCTGTTTTTTTTAATATTTAATATTTATAGATTTGTTACCTGTTAATAGACTTATGTTATGTCATGCTGTTACTTGCTATTAGACGTATGTTATCTGTTGATTATATCTTTGTAACTTTTGTAATAATTGCTAATTTTCTGGAGCTTTTCTCCTCGGGTCTCCATCGAAAATGGGCCCCTGGCTCAGCTGGACTAACCCGGTTAACAAATGTCAATAAATAAATAAATATAAATTGAAAGTGCATGCAATGCCATAGTTAGAGACGGAAGTTTAGTTAATCAACTTGCTTGGGCTCAAACTCTGTACCTTGGCTACATGAGGCAAGAGCCTTAATCCCCTATACCATCTATTAGACTCTTTGGTGACATTAGGGTTGGTTGAAATGTTCTGAAATGGGTATTTGTGCCATTTATTGGTTCATACATTTTGTTTCACTTCATGATGGAAAAAATGTACAAAACTACAAATTTAAAAAACAGTCTTATAAATATTGCTGTATATAACAAGAAATACATTAAAACAGGAAAGTGAGTCAAACAACACATGCATTTATGCATGGTCCTAAAAATGTATGCTGGAGCTCATGGTTTGATAACAGCCCAGGGACCAAGGTAAACTAATCTGCTACTGGCCAGGTGTGTTTTCAATGAATATGAGCTTCAAGTGAAGAGAAGTTTCCTGCTTCTCATAATAAGTCTGTTTTCAGTGTGCAACTGTTTTGTTTAGGAAATAGCCATCAGTGTCTGTGATATAAAAGTTGAAATCAGTGTTAGCAGTGCAATAGGTAGCACCCTTGTCTTTGGTGCAGAAGACTGTGGGTTCTAGTCCCACACCCTATAGATGGATTGCTGACACTGCAGTACAGTATAAGGGGGATGCTGCACTCCTATGTGTTGTCCTTTGAATGAGATGTTAAACTGAGGCCCCATATGCCTGCATTGGTGATAGGTGCTGTGAGACCCTTTACATACATCTGAGCTATTGAAAAGAATAGGGCAAGTATCCTTTTGTCTTGGCCAAATTTCTCCTAGTATTTCTCCTCAATCCTCCCTTAGAATCCCCAGAAAAAGCTGTGTTACATTCCTAGTGTACTCAGTCAACTAAGCAGCACTCATCTGCCAATAAAGGCTCTTCCACTACTAAAGAAAACAGATTACGTGTCTTGAATTTTTTATCTACTTTCCTTCTAACTTAAGGACTGCAAACAGAGCTTATTTGAGCTCAAAAGGATGAAACAGAATTCCTGGCCACCAGATCTCTGGACCCAACAAGACGGACAAGACCCAGAGACCGCAAAGGAGGCACCAACTACCACTGGAGGCTTTCAGCTTGAGAGTCTCCACACCACATGATTCAACAACAAGGAAAAAGGCAATATTCGTTTATAGCAGCATTCCATGAACAGTAGCACTACCAGGATGTATAAGTGTAGTCAGCGCATGTGACTCACATTGACTAACTAAGCATGGAGGTATTTTGGTAAACATACCCCCTTATGTCATGTGCGTAAGGCATAAACATTAGAGGGGGAGTCACTACAAGAATAAGGCATCTTAAATCTTGGTATATTACTCTGACTTACAGAGATAAATGTACAAAAGGCTGTCATTTGTATACAAAACATGTAAAGGACCCTGAACATAAGTGAATATGTTTTACAGCAACATGGATTAGTGCAGTTATGCAGCAAATTTGTGCAGAAACGACAGGCTTCAAAATATTGGAAATGAATATGAAACAGCTCAAAATTATGAAAAAAGAATTGATTTTGGTGTCATTTTAGTGCTTGTGCATACATGGTCAGACTACTGAAAGGATCACTGGGGACAAGTTCATAGATTGCAAAGCAGATAATAAGATGTACATCAATGCGTTTAACAACGGATGTGTGTACAGCTCAGTTATTTAACTATGAATCGCAAAAATACTTCATTAGCATATGCTGCTTTACACAATTTCTCATTTACATCTTATTATACTTAATTTGTTTGCACTGTATCGTGGGTACTGCACATTGGCCATAAATGGCCTTTAAGAATCACTGCCTAGCTACGCTCACTCGTGGACACCCATACTGCATTCATACAATGGCTATGAGCACTGGCCTGTTTCTACTATACCACTGGTTTGTATGATTTAGCTCCTGATATACTAACACGGTTATCAGAAACTTAGTGAAGGGCAACACCCAGCTTGCAGTCATGAACAGGTTTAGTTATCCATATGTCAAGGTTAGTGGTATGGAGATCTGAGATGTTGATGCTAAACAGAAGGGGTCCCAGTACTCATCCCTAAGGAATACCGATAGTCCCTTTTTTGCTTTCTGAGGTGACACCTGCTACTTTAACTCTGTGGGTTCTAACTCTTCAGCCAGTTTGCTGTACACCTAACAATATAAGAGTTTACATTTAGGTTTATATGTTTATTTACATTTCTAGCATGGGGAATAGTGCCAAAGACCTTGGCCAGATCCAGGTATGCTGCATTAACCATATAGCTGCAATGTACAGCTCCAGTGAATTTCTCAAAGAAATTTACCAAACTAAGAAGATTTGATGTCCTTTTGACAAACCCATATTGTTCTGGGTCTAGAGCAATAAGATTTTCTTTTATATCAGAGCACATGAAAATAGATATAATACTTCCATGGCTTTGATATTTTTGGACTGTATCAATCACATATGCTAGGGCTGCTATGGAGATCAAGAAGTGAGAAGAAGCAGTAAAACCCTAATGGCTACCTGGACGATGATGTTCCATGTCCATTTTTTACTTAATGAGGAATGGGTGGGCTGATCATTAGCAGGCAATGCTGAAGAAAAGGATATAGAAATACAACTCAGAATAGTTTGCGAGATTGCAAGGGTTATTTGGCCATAGATTTATCTGGGAGGAATAAGTGTGCAAGGATTGCAATGGACAGAATGCAGGTGGACAAAAACAGAAGAGATTCCAATGGGTAGGTTTAATAACATTCCAACTAAGATATTCAATTTGTATAACATATAATATATGTATATATTACATTTTGTCATTCACTCTGTGTATGTCTTGTAATTATTGTGTTTTCCCGGGCTGACACTGAAATGGGTCCAATGGGATCAGTACTCTAGCTCAATTTAACAAATTCAAAATAAATAAACAAATAATGTGTAGCAGCAGTAAATACAACACAGATGACCAGAGAATTAAAAATCCAGAGCAATTATGTTTGCATCTTGCCAACAGAAGACAAAGAAGAAATGGGGGAAAAAACATAAAAGGAGGGAAGTTCTGAGGGTCTTGCTACTTAAAGGAGGCAAATATCAGTATTTAAAGGAGAACGGTCAAGTTCATGGTTTTTCTTTTTGTTCCCCACCCCCCCATGAACATCAATCTAGCCCAAATCAGACTCTAACTCATTTGTTCTGTGGTGAGAAAGATCATCTCCAAATCTGCAGCTATAACATTTAACAATAAAAATAAATGTTTATTGCCAACTTATCTAGCAACTGAAAATCACCATATCAGACATTTTCCATTAATTCCTCACAGATGAAAGAACTAACAGAAGATTTACTTCTAAAACAGCTCAGGACAAATTACCCAGCATATCCCATACCTTATATACATAAATTACCCAGCATACCCCATACCTTATATACATAAATTAACCCGGCATATCCCACACCTTATATACATAAATTACCCAGCATACCCCATACCTTATATACATAAATTACCCAGCATACCCCATACCTTATATACATAAATTCCCTGAACTAGTTCATTATTTATGTTCATAACATAATTTATGAGATTAGTATCAGCCATTTTATAGTGACTATTTTGGTGCCCCAGATTCTCTGGGTTTGATTAGTGGAGCTACATGTTAAAGAAGACAACCAGGAAGGTATACAATAGGCGTCCAGTGCTGGCCCAGGCATGTCGGGGCGGGGGAGTTGGCAGAATCTCACCACAGGACAGGCTAAACATTTGTGTCCCACAAAGCTGTATGCTGAGCCCCCTTCTGTATACTCTTTACACCCACAACTGTGTCCCCACTCATTCTACTAATACCATCATTAAGTTTGCGGATGATACCACAGTGGTGGACTTATTTCATGAGGAGAAGAGACAGCATATAGAGATGAAGTTGAAAGACTGGCTGCATGGTGTACTGAGAGCAACCTTGCCCTGAGCTCTGCCAGAACAAAAGAATTCATAAAAGATTTCTGGAGGCACAATGCAGATCAGAACCCAATATACATCAATGGAAACTGTGAGGAAAGGGTTCCTGCCTTTAAGTTTCTAGGTGTACATGTGGCAGAAGATCTCTCTTGGTCCATAAACATCAGAGAGCCCATCAAGATGGCACAGCAGAGATTCCATTTCCAGAGGATCCTTAGGAAAAACAACCTGCAGGATAAGCTACTGGTGTCTTTTTACCGTTGTTTTATTAAAAGTGTGCTGACATACTGCATTTCCACCTGGTATGCCAACAGTTCAGCAGCAGACAAAAAGACCCTCCAAAGGATCATTAACTCTGGAGAGAAAATCATTGGCTGCTCACTGCCCTTTATGGAGGAACTCTTCAGCTCTCGCTGTCTCAGCTGGGCAACCAACATCTTGAAAGACCCTTCTCACCCTGGACATCACCTGTTTGAGCTGCTGCCTTCTGGCAGATGGTTCAGGTCCATTCCATCTCTGAGAAACAGACTTAGAAACAGTTTCTATCCCAGGGCCATACATGAACTAAACAAGGCCAAATACTCAAATTGAGTACAGATAATAGCCATTTGCACTAGAAGGTATATGATTACATTCCTGTACACCTTACTTATATGTTTACATTCCTGTGCACTTTACTTATATGTTTACATTCCTGTGCACTTTACTTATATGTTTACATTCCTGTGCACCTTACTTATATGTTTACATTCCTGTGCACTTTACTTATATGTTTACATTCCTGTGCACTTTACTTATATGTTTACATTCCTGTGCACCTTACTTATATGTTTACATTCCTGTGCACCTTACTTATATGTTTACATTCCTGTGCACTTTACTTATATGTTTACATTCCTGTGCACCTTACTTATATGTTTACATTCCTGTGCACTTTACTTATATGTTTACATTCCTGTGCACCTTACTTATATGTTTACATTCCTGTGCACCATACTTTATTCCTTTCATGTTCAACATACCCAAGTGCAATAACTTAGTTGTTTACTGCATTGTATTATATTGTATTGTTTGGTACTGTACTGTATTGTATTCTCTTATTTATTCATGTTCATTATAGGTGAATGCACCTTGGAGGACTGCTACAAATTTTGTTGTAGTTGTGCAATGACAAAAAAGGAATCTTATCTTATCATATCGGGAAGACCAGGAAGAACAACTCCACATGCACAAAGATTCAAGGTGTGTATGCACATTAAACTACTGCACCTGTGTGTTACAGGTGTGTCGAACCCTGCACTTACACACACTGCATAATGTAGACAGCCAACTAAAAAGGGGAGGCAGTTAGGCATATCAAAACAAATAATCTAACTTCAAAATATTATTTCCATACTCCACATCTCTCACCTTTCCCATCTGTCAGCTTGAGGTGATACAGAAATAAGATGTCAGTAGACCAAGACAAAATAAGGTGTTTGACTGTGAGAGGATGAGATCAAAGATTATTTTAAAAAATCATCCGTGGTGCCCTTAAAGTTAAATAGAGTACATAGTTTTTTCTCCCGTTTGGTTGTTCATAGGTTGGTACTAGGCTATCGGCCCTAGGGCCTATACAAGCCTAGCCATAACAATTCCCTGGCTATTTTTCCCACACCATTTACTTCCCTGGACCCCTGTCTAGCAGGGCGACTAACATGATCCCCGGGGTGAATTTCCTTTCTCCCATCCAGTCGTCAAGGTTCCTTTTGAAGAGGGCCAATGAGGCATTCTGCTTGACATGTATGGGCAGTCAATTCCAGAGTCTGGGGAGTCTCTGGGTCAGGAACCTATCCCTCCAGCATGTTTTGTTTATTGTGATGACAAGGTTTAGATCCCTGGAGCGTGTAGCTCTGAGGGATTGGGATTTCTTTAAGTGTAGCATGTCCACCAGCTCCGGGTTTGACATGGCCTTGTATGTTAAGCAGAGATTGCCTCTGAGTAGAAGATATGCAACAGAGTGTGTTAATTTCTTGCAGTTTAAGTTGTTATAGACCAACAGCACAAGTTAAGCAAACTTTGGATTAATTTATATTTACCACACTGAGGTTTTAGTGTTGCTTGATGGTAAAAATAAACCACCCTTTAAAGTGTACCACATAAATGTTACTTGGTTCTTCCATTAACTGCTTCCAACATTTGTTGAATAGAGGTTCATCTTGGGTAGGGGGTCAAAGATCATTGAATCACACACAGTCTTATCAATGCCTTGCAGGTCCTGTTCTGATGACTGGAGAGTACAAGTGAAACAAATCAGGAATGAGCAGATATTTGTTACAGAGTCAAAGGGTACAGCCCACCTAGCCCTGCAGAATATCTTTATCGACATGTTTCATAGTAATAACTAAGAATCACATCCAGCCACAAACATTTGAACGCTTAGCACTTTTATAGCTTGCACTCGAGCATTAATTTAACAAGCTTAAAAATGTATGCATGCTAAACAGTACTACTGTTATGAGCCACTTTGTTGAGTGATATTTTTTTTTATTTAATTATTCATTTTTCTGTTACCAATATAATTGAGCACAGCTGTGAAAAGATTATTTTTCAACCACAATATTGGTGAATACAAATAAATGCAACGTAAAATAAAGGAGAAATATATATTAACAAACAAGATTATAGTGAAAACAGAAATAAAGCACACCTTTGTAGTTTTAAAGGAATGCCATAATTAGGAAATTAAAAACATAACATTTTCTTGAGGTATCTTGTTCTTGTATGTAGTACTAATCTCCCTGTAGCTATTGAAGTCATTACTATAATTTTGCAATTTGTTGTAACCCCAGCACTCCCCCTTTATGGGCTGCCATACTGACATAATTTGATTTTTGTTTTTCTAAGGCTAATTTATCATACAATATCAGTTTGTTTTTTTTTATTCCTTTTGCTTCAGGTTGTTTACCCACTTAGAATGGGAACTCTGAGTCACTGGTTTGTTTAAAAATCTTTGAGGAGAATATCTGTACATTTTTCATTGACTCATTTTGTGTATGTTCTTTACAACTGAAACTGACTTATAACAGCCGTTTTTGTTTCAGCTACACTAAGTGAACTGATCTTGTTAAAGAGTAACAGTTCATTTAGCTATAATATCTATTCCCCAATTAGTTTGTCGTATATGGGAATCAGATTTTTCCTTTTTCTTGTCTCGTCTGCTCAGTCATCTGTAACAGAAAGTTGGATTATTTCTGCTTAGCAATAGTATGTATGTTGTTTGAAGCAGCAAATATCTGAATATACCTCCATCCCCAGGGACTCAATAGATTTATGGTCTCAGTGAGAGAGAAAGCTAGGCTATGAAAACTTGGATATATGGGATTGTCCTGACCAGAAACGTAAAACATAGGGACTATATTTGTTAAATGTACAAGTCTGCGAATCATCATCATCAGCCCCCTTTTTTCCCATTTTCTACATGGGGTTAGGGAATCGTGTTAACTGTTGGCAACTCTCTCGATTCGATGCCACACTCCTGCCTTCTTCACCACTCATGCCTGACTGTCGCAGATCTTCTTTCACACAATCCATCCGCCTCTTTGCTAGATATCCTTGTTTCCTCTTAAATTCTTCCTGTCTGTCCCAAATTTTCTTCACCAGATTGTCTTCTGCTTTTCTGCACGTGTCCAAACCATCATAATCTGTTCTCTTTCATCTTTTCTGCAACTGGAGCTACTTTGGCTTCTGCTGTTATGTCCTCATTTCTTCATCTGTCCCACAGTGTGCATCCTACCACCCTTCTCAGGCACTTAATTTCTATCACCTCTAGCTTCTTCATCTACTCTGCCTTTACTGTCCAGGTTTCTGTACCATATAGTAGTACTGGTTGCATCACTGCCTTGTACACCTTACCTTTCAGCTTCTTTGGCATTCTTCTGTCATACACTACACCTGATACTCTATGCCACTTGGCTGCAGCCCCTCTGATTCTAGCTTTGACCACTTCATTGAGACTTCCCTTCTCCTCAGCCACCCCTCCCAGATACTTGAAACTTTTTACCTGACCCACTATGTTCCCTTCTATCTCAATTCTCAGCTTCTTCTGATTTCCCCAGTTTGCTGCCATTACCACTGTCTTATCTGTGCTTAGTTTCATCCCATGTACTTTCAATTTTACATTCCATTCTCCTAGCCTTTGCTGAAGTTCTTGCTCAGAGTCTGCCTGTAATGCCACATAATCTGCATATAGCAACTTTGTTGATCTGTCCCCACCAACCTGTTTGCTAATGTAGTCTATCACTAGTATGAACTGCAGTGGGCTTAGAGCTGAACCCTGGTGTACACCCACTCCCACTGGGAACCCCTCTGTGAGGCCAAACACTGTTCATACTTGAGTCACTGGGTCCTTGTACACAGCCTGCACTAATTCTACCAATGTTTCTGGGACTTTGAACCACCACAGTACTGCCCATATCAGTTTCTTGGGACCTTATTATATGCTTTCTTAAAGTCTAGGAATGCCCAGTCGGACTCTTTCCTCATCTCTAGCTTCTTATCAACTATCTGTCTCACTGCAAACATCGGGTCAGTTGTGCTGCATCATGATTTGAATCCGAACTGCTCATCTCCCATTTTACTTTCTATTAATCTGTGTATCCTTTTATCTGTCGCCATTCTCTAGAACTTTCATGCAATGTGACAGGAAAATTAAATAAATGCAAATAATAAGAAGCAAATGGCTGTTTAACTGCCCTTGAAAGGGAGATCTTAGATGATTTATTTGAAAAGGTTACTGAGGCCTTTGATAAAGGACAGAAAATCCACACACTGACTTTCAGGATATGCCTAAAGCCTTTGATACCATTCTCCAGTTATTACTGGCAAGCCCATCCAACACAAATCCTCATGTTGTTGGCTAGCCAATGGGCTCACTGCTAAAAATCATACAAAGTCTTAAGTGGTGTCCCTCCGGGATTAGTCCTGTGCTTCATCCTCTTTAGGATCTACTTCTCTGATGTAAAATCTGATGTCATAAGGCTGCGACTTATCAAATTTGTAGAAGGCTGCAAACTGGTTGTTATATTGCACTCCCTTACTGACACTTATGTACTTCATAGATGCCTGGATCAAATCTATATCTAGTGTAATGACCACAGACTTAAGTTCAATGTGAGTTGTTGTCTAGAAAGTGGGACTTCATAAAATATGAAGAATACCTCTTTAAAAGTGACATAGTCTGTTATGGACACTGTATACAGTTTTGTTTTATGCTAAATGTTTAAAAAGTCTTATATTCTGTAAAAATTATTTATTATTTACTGCGAAAATTAATAAAAACATTTTGCAAAAAAAAAAAAAAAGTGTGGCCTAATGGTTAAGACATTTGCCTTACAAACACAAGGTACAGGGTTTGAATCTCACAGGGGATAACTGGTTAGGCTTAAAATGGCTCACAAGGGTAGCTAGCCTAGTACTAACCTATGAATAGAGTTCTGGACACTTGTGTCAATAACGAGATATTTTGACCACCATGTATCAGTCGTGATTAAGAAGTTAATTTCCAAGAGCATCTCCTCTCAGTCCTTATAAGTCCTAGTTCCTCACTAAATATCCCCGATTAGGTAGATCACTGAGCACAGTGCCTCTTCAGTATATACATCTCCAAAAAGCTTGCCCAACTAGTGAGTCCCAAAGATTCCTAAGAAAATTACTGAAACAAACTCCCTAAGCTGTCTAGACAGAACATACGCCCTCTTATTATACTCCATCTTATATGGGCTCCTGTATGGTGCTCCCTCTCCCTGGCTTTCCATATTATGAAAGACCCCTCCCTACTGGACCTTCCTCACCTTCTCAAATCCAGTAGCACCACAAGCACACACACCATGGCCCTTCATCTTCATTAGCATGCAAGCAGGATTTGCTGGTGCAATAGTTACTTAACTCCTTAGTATTAAAGATATTAACAATATCACCCTAGAAACTACCATATCCTTCAAATACCTTGCCATTTGGCTAGGCCAATCTCTTAATTTTCAACTACACTTTCAAAATACTCTGAAAAAGATCAATGCTCTACCGTTCTGGGTGAACAAACTATCACCTCTTCTGTCCAAGCCAGCCAAAGCTGCCATAGAAAAAGAAATATTGTTTGAATATGGGCCATCCCTTATCGCTGCAGCCTAAAAGAAAAATGCCACTGCCTTAAAAACCATCTCCAATAAAATCTGCTGGCTCATTACTAACTCCCCCAATAATGAACACTATTGCCTAACTCTCACCAAAGCTAAATGGTTCTCAATACATTGGAGAACTAATCTCTTACTAGGATATCTAGTTCACAAAACCCTTTCTCCTAAGACATCATTCCCTCTCACTCATAAACTTTTCACCAGAACTCCCACATATAATTTCAGGGATATCTCTCAATCTCAACCTACCCTACTAACTCTAAAGAGTAAACTTTATTGCATGACAGTGCACTTTCCATCCTAGTACCTAAACAATGGGACTCCATTCCTGTCTCAGTCCAAGACATACAGAAGTACTCTGACTTCAGACAACAGCTCAAGGAGCACATCTTCACCCAAGCAATGTGCAGCTGCACTCATTCAGGTCACGTTACATGAACCCTGCAGCTCTCTCACGCCCTTTATCCCTGTTTCATCCTTCCTTATCTCGTCATCCCGTTTACGTACCTGCCTCTCATTCATCGTACCTCCTTTTTCTCTTTGCCTCTCTCTCACTTCTCCTTTCTACTCCTCTTCCCTCTGCATGCCCCCCTCACCTTTTCCCCAGGGTATCCTTTCCTGCAGCTATTCATACTCCCCTGTTTTAACATGTCTTCATACCTCTGTATATAATGATATGCTGCTATCCCTGTAGCATAAGCCACCTCAGTCATTATGGCTACATCTTATCCATAAAGTTCTGCAAAGCATAATGCCATTTTACATCCATGTTTTGTAATCTGCTTCTTGAACTAAGTGCTCTAGCATATTCTTGCAACTGTAAGTATACTTGTTTTTAGCATATCCTGTATCTGTAAATATGCTTTGTTCATTTCTTATGTGATCCTGTTCACCTGGGCTGTGCCTGCAAATGGTCGATTGTGATCAGTGCACTGCCTCAGTAAACAAATAACTAAATAAATCCATTAAATAAATCAACAGATCCCTACCTGTGGAACACACTCCTCATTACATTTAACAATGGAACACCTTAGCCACCTTTAAATGCAGACTTGATGATTGAATAAGTCATCATAAATTCATCCCTGCTATATGTATTACGGTTCTCCTAGACTGGGGCATCTAAAACATTTCAATTTTACTGGGAATATGAAGCAGGATTCTCGTGTTCTTATGGACTGCTTTTCTACAAACTACCTATGAGGCAAATTCCTAAAGAATGTAATATGAGATTTGTCACCAAGCCAACATGATGTGCATTGACACAGCTGAATAACATATAAATTAATTCTGCATAAAAGGATAAATACCTTGTCATGCTTTATTTATTAATGGCAATGGAGAGGCATTTTTATAGTGAGGAAATATGATCTGACAATTGACGGTGTTATGCCTAGGGTGCAATTGTCCTTTTACAATAAGACTCTCACAAGATTCTGACACACTTTGTCAGAAAGAGACTCTTAACAATTTTTTTTAATCAGAAAGTAATACTTTAACAAATACTGGAGAAAGCAGTTGAACAGTAGAAACTTCCAGAGATCGGAACAATCATTGCATTATTAATGATATATGTTCTCCACACAAGACTGGGAGAAAAAACAAGCATCTGTTTCCTTTCCACTTTTGCATGGGGGGGGGGGGGTTGCTCTGTGAGTTATTTTTAAAGTATTGTTTGCTAGTGCATGTAAATGCTGGGGAGTAGAGCAACATCTCATACAAGGTACAATTCCTTCCAAAACATGGCACATGAAACAGGAAATGCTTTACTGCTGACGGGCAATCTATCTGTTGAAACAGAGATATTTAAGTTAGAAAATTTCATAGACGCATCTACTGCAGGTCTTAAGCAGGAAAGTAGAAGGCTTGGAGAGTATCCAAGCTGAATAGTTTGAATATTAGGAGTGCAAGTTAAAAGTGTGGCCTTTTCTTTAATTACTAACTTGCCAGCTTTAATGAAAGGCAGTAGTGTTCTCTTTGAGGGTGTACAAAATAAATCTACAACGTTTGTCGAAAAGATTCTGTAAATAAGAGCTGTTAAAAGATGACATCACAATAATCATGGGACCAGCATTGCCATTTGTAGGTTTGCATATGCTCCTGCCAATGCCAGGTGCAGTACATGTGTCAGGGGAGAATAGTTGATGACCAACTTAGGCAATTAGGATGTAATTTATGGCTTATGCTTGATAGGTGGTTATCCCCACCTCCATACTAATGTAAACATTATTATAACCATATAATATAATTGTTTCTGAACCCTCTTTATATCCCACATTTTAGCTACAATATCAAAATTTCCTGCCCTACCCAATTCTTTCCCTCACCTCCATTTCTTTGGCTTTCTGAGCACTAATCACATGATCTAGTACCTATCTGACAAACCCACTAATACACCTTTTCAATGCCTAGTGTTTAATATTTGATAATGCAGAGGTATTCTTTATACTACAATAGTTTCCCCTTTTTTCATATGAATGTAATCTAATTAGCAAATGTGAAATTGTTAATATATATTATTTAATGTCTGTTTATGCATGTTACTGAATTTCTGTTTAAAAATGGATGGTGCAGTGATGCAGCAATAGCATTGTTGCCTCACAGTAAGAGGTTTTCTGGTTTGATTCGCGGTTGGGTGCCTTTTGTCAGAGTCTGCATGTCCTCCCTGCATTCGTGTGGGTTTTCACCGGGTGCTCCGGTTTCCTCCCACATTACAAAGGCATGCAACTAAAGTGTTTCTCCCCGGCCCTACGCTGAAAATTGGCTTAATTCCAAGTTGGACTTTCCTAGTAAACAAATGTTAAATAAATATATAAAATGTTTGTAATATGTTGGAGCTTTCCTCCCTGGGCCTCTGGTGAAAGTTTTTTTTGACTAAACCGAGTTGGATAAACCCAGTAAACAAAAGTAAAATAAATTAAATGAAATAAAAAAAAGTCTGGCCAAATAACACCAGGGTGTTGAGATAAGATATCAATTCCTACAGCATCTGTTGTACAGGAGATTCTTCCCCATCTGGAAGGTATTTGCTTCAGCTTGACTAAAATGTCAAGAGCAGTAGTCTGGTTTCAGCAAAGCCTATGCTATGCTTCAGTTGAACTGATTTGTGAATTAAAGTCATCAGGGAACCTTTTGAGTATAATTGCTGCTATATCACAAGAAAACAAACATATTAGGGTAGCATGCAGCACAAATTTCAGACAAATAACAAAACTAAGGATCTGCCACAAAATAATAAAATACAGTTTTATACAGCTATCAGAATCTGTTTTACAAGACTAATTCCACAGTGCTTTCTCCAGATGTCAAACACTTCCAAATTCAGGATAGGGGCATTACATATAGAATGAAAAGCTGGAGGCCAAGGATCGACTTTTGAAGCAGTTCAAATATAAGGAGGTGTGGACAGAGAACACGGGGCCTACTGATACCCTGAATGGCATAATGGAGGACATCAGTATCAGTAGGGGTGGTTATGCACTAAACTCACATGACGGGATTTATGCCAATTTGGACTATGGTGTTTATGTATATAGTAATGACCTTGTAACGACTGTTCTCTCATTTATTTTTTGTCTTACATTTCTTACATTTTTACTTTTTTCTCTTACAAGTGTGCATTATAAATTTTTTTTTAAATGTTACTGTGGAGCTTTTCTCCCCGGGCCTCTGCTGAAAATGGAAATATATCCAGTTGGACTAGCCCGGTTAACAAATATAAAATAAAAAATAAATTAAAAAAATAAAAAATGTTTGTCTGTTTTTTTTTGAGAAATACCATAATGAATAGGACTGCACCCTAATGGTATATGCACTAGCAAATATTCTTGGTCATAAATAAATGTGATGCATTGATGCCAAACACATTCTGTAAGTTCTGCTGTTCTGGGGTTATAATGATGTTGTAAGTTTATATGTTTGATTCTCAGCTTACAACCGCAGGCCTTTTAGAAGATTGATTGACATAACTCTGCGTTGATATTTTTGCCTTTCCATGTATACAAGTTTATTGTAAAGTAAATCAATAACTTCCTTCTGATTGTAAGGGGAAAGTTAATTCCATAATCATGGAAGGAATCTTATTATAGATTGTCATTTTCAGTAACTGATATTTATTGCTGGTATTCGGTTCCCTGTTCTGCTACTACCTCTCCCAATTTTGTGTCCCTACTCAGAACTCAACTGAAGCAAACAGGGCAGCAACCATAAAAGTTCAACTAGAAAAGAAAAAACAGCAAATGCACTGTGTGCAAAATTCCGTCTCTGTGTCTTCCTCAGAGGAAGCTTGTTGTATTCAAGTGAAAGCGCTTAACCATTCTTTGTTTGTTGGCATTACAATAAACTTTTATTCACTTCTACCTGGTTTCATTGAAGGTGTTGTGGACTGTTATGAGCATTGAATAGAGGTGAATTTCCAAGACACAGAGACGGAATTTTGCACACAGTGCATTTGCTGTTTTTTCTTTTCTAGTTGAACTTTTATAATTTTGTGTCCCTGGTGCATGCTTTTCAAATAGAACTGGATCAGACATTACCTTATAGACCAGACAGAGGTCATCGCTGAGTAAAATAAAAGAAACATTTCCTACAAGTTTTCCAATTAGTTCAGGATTTCCAGCCCTACAGTTTTGATTTTTTTTTACTAGTTTGATTTGTCACTTGTGGCATTACAGTACTCCCACAAACTTCTGTCAGCCACAACCATCTGTAACCTTGTCTTTCTAGGTTGCCACCCCAGGGTACTGATGAAACAAGGTTTACAAGAGGTGACAAAGTCAGAAAGCCACTATAGCTACATATGGGAAGTACTTAACCTTGCACAGTTAGCGGAGAACTGAGAAATGAGCCTGGCCTCAGTCCTCCGACACACACATCATCTCTACTAATAGCACAGCAAAATATGGCAAATAAATGTTTCCAAAGAACTGCACAAAATAAAAAAGTAGATTGCTTGAAATGTGCTAGGTTATTTGCATTTCTTAATGAGGCGATCCCTATGGGCACATAGGCATCTGTTCTTTATGGAAGACCTAAAAAGGAAACCGTTCATTCACTTTTGCTTTACTAATTTGGGTTTTATTACTAATGCCCAAAAAAAGCAACCATCCAGATTTCAAAATATTTTGAACCACCTTCTAAAAAGCAATTATTATTTATGTTATAAATTGTATAGAGAGTAGAGGCATCGACATTAGAAGCTCTCACACAAAGTTCACTTCTCCATGGTTACCTTTCTTATAAGTTTCAAAGTAAGGTAGTCCTGACAGCCTGCTACAGATACACAGCTGTAAGAATTTATTTATTTAACATTTGTTTACCGGGAAAGTCCGACTAGGACAAAGCACATCTTCAGCATAGGCCCAGGGAGAAATGCTCCAGATACATGTCTTTGGAATGTGGGAGGAAAACGGAGCACCCAGAGGAAACCCATGTGAATGCAAGGAGGACATGCAGACTCCACACAGAAGGCACCCCAGCCAAGAATTGAATCAGAGTACCTCTGGCTGTAAGATGACAATGCTAACCGCTGCACCACTTTATCTGCTACTTAGCTGGATACAGACCTTCTGAAGAGAAAATCTTTTACAGATGTGGAGTCACTAAACAGATATTCTCTAGAAGATCTTTTAGCTCAGGGGTTCTTGTCTAGATATTCTCTTTGTAGAAATTATTTTGAAACTAGAAGTAACACACATGATATTTGTAATAATTGTTATGCATTGAGCAGAGTATGATGTACAATAAAAATAAAATTCAGCAATACTGAAGGTTACTGTAGTTGTCGATTTAGGCAGGCAGTTTCCATAATAAAGAATGTGTAAATGACTGGAATGATGATTCAGCTCCATTTTGAAATGTCGGCACTCAAAATGACGAGTGCTGGGAAACCAGGAAAAATAGAACAAAAACACGAGAAGAGCGAATCTCAAAAATCATTCTTCTTCTTCAAACCTTTTGCAGGGCAAGCCCCCCTTGCACTTCCCCCTGTGGGGACCAAGCCCCACACCCCTCTGACTTATATATACCAACTCCGAAATTGCCATACGTCAGAGAAAAGGGAATATTCTGAGAAATGGTATCTCAGACTTAGTATATCTAAGCTTGTTCTTTTGACCATTCAGCCTACATATTTCGTGACTGAATCTAGAGGGTTCTAACATTTCAAATAGTTACCTGATGAATAACTTTATGGACAGTTCAGCTTAATGAGTGAAACTGTTCATCATACAAACTAGCCATAGGCTCATAGGTGTTTACTAGGCTAACGACCACAAGGGCCTTTTTAAGCCTAGCCATGCATTCCAAATCTCTGACAAGTTCTGATACCCTTGATAAGTGTAAGCATGGGCCTGGGAGATGAACCATTTACAGGTTACCTGTTTGCATCAGAGACATAGGTGCCAAACCAGGGATGAATTTCCGGTTTCCCATCCAGTTGTCCAAGTTGAACTTGAATTACGTTAGAGAGGAACTCTGCTTCACATGGTTGGGGATCCTGTTCCATAGCTGGGGTAGTTTCTGGGATACATACCTATCTCTCCAGCAGATCCTATCCTAGGCATAGATCTCCCCTCAAAAGCCTGCAGGAGACAGAATACAGGGATAGGGCCTTGAGGCGGTCTGCATAGGACATATTACTTATGCCTGTATGCCCAGATGTTAGATTAATGATCAATAATGATGAACATAGAGAACCAGAAATATTAAACAATACAAGCAGGACATACTGCCAGACGCTGGTGGAATAATTAGCTGGAGTGCTTGTTTGGCTTGCTTGCTGTACTCTGCCTGAATATTGCATTCTGATCTGTGTCTGCATTTTATTTTGAATTGAAGTTTTTCATCTAAGCTTTAGTTACTTCTATTTTGTATCTTATTCTTGTATTACACCTGTTTTGTTTTAGGTTTTCTATTCTGTTGGACTTTTAAGAGATCTTGGCTAAGGTCAGTTAGAAAAGTTAGCAAAAAAGTCCTTTGCAAACAGTGAATAACATCAGCTAATTAGTGGGGGGAGCTGAGAAATGACATTCCTCATTTAACTAGAAATACCTTTATTTAGCTGAAGTGCTCATTTGGCTTGCTTGCTGTATTCTGCCTGAATATTGCTGATCTCTGTCTGCACTTGGTGGCTTTTGAGTTGCCCACCCCTACTATAAATCTAATTTTGGACACTCCTCCCAGTCCCATCTCATCAGCTCATTGTACTGAGTACAGAGATCATTTGGGAAGGCCCCCACAAGCATAGGGGCGCCATGCTAATCTATGTATGTTGTGACTTGATGCCAATAAATAAATAAATACACTACTAAATTATAAACATATGAAGAATTATGAAAATTATAAATATGAGAAAGCATTATACAGTAGAGTGTTGATCATACAAAACATCAATTATCTGAGCACAACCTTCCTAAAAGTTGCCTCTGTACATGCATTACCTGTTCTTCATACCACGTGGAATTTAATGTTCCATTCATTGCTTCTTCCACTTCATCTGGATTTAATTTGGAATTTAATATGACAGTGTGAGTGCATGTGTATATGTGTGTAATGCTCCAATTAGGCATAACTGGTGGTTAGTGTTACTTTGCTCAGTATCAAACCCTGTACCTTAGGTACAAGACCCTGAATTCTCTACCCCTACCACCAGTTGTGTTTCAAGGTGTTGATTACGTAGCTCTCACCTGTCCAGATTTTCAATGAATGTCTGGAATTTTTGGCTCATACTTTTGGTTTGTTCCTCTTAAAATTTGTGGTTTTCTGGCAAATCACGAAATAATGACAGCCATTTAAGTTTTAGTCTTCCTATCTTTCAGGAAATGTTTGGTAACACAAAACCTTTTATTCTAGCAACTTTCTAAGCTTATACAAGCAATATTTAAAATGTGTCTCTGGTTTTGGGCCTTTGTCTCCTCCCCCCAATAAATTTTGGCATTTTCCAGATTTCTTATGCTACAAAGTTGAGAGATATGGCTGAGTGTCACATGCATTTTACAAGAGAGTGAGTGTCAAGTGCATTTTACAAGGAGCTGAGCGCTTCAGGGCAAGACAAGTTTAGTGCTGCATATGCCAAGTTTGTTTACAATGGCCAACTGTTGTTTAGCAAATTATATCACTATTGCAATAAAGTATTTAAAAGCACTGTAAGTAGCACAACAGGGAGTATACTTGTTCTTGATGCAGAAGGCTGTAGGTTCTGCTCTCACAGTATGCAGATGAATTCTTGCTACTTTTTATCTGGTTCAATTATATGTTTGATTATCCAAACAGTTTAATTATCCAAACTACTGTAAGTTCAACTTAGTTTGGATAATCGACTCTGTACTGTACATTTGCTGTAAACTGAAATACCTTTGCAGCTCCTTTAATATTATATAACTATATATAAATATTGATTATAATTTTGTAACAAGTGAGGCAACTTTTGTTGTTGTATTTGTGGATTGGTCCTGTTTGTTGGTAGTCGTAGCAGTGGACCATTACTGTACATACAATCCTTTGAAGGTGTTTACTTTTCTCATTGACCTACATTTTCTACAGCTGTAACTGCACTAAACCATGTTTTCATTTTTTTTTCAAATAACAGTGAATAGCCCTTTGAGCAGAAATGAAACAGTGTTCTGACTGAAGCGCAGACGAGGAAAAGAGCTGCAGAGGAGAAAGAAAAAATGTACAAACTTCCAAAATTCACATCCTGGTTGAACCCAGGTGCAACATCATCAGCCACTAATACTGCTCCTTCAAATATAGCATCCACATCTACATTCACCCCTGCATCCACATCTGCATCCACCCCTGCATCCACATCTGCATCCACTCCTGCATCCACATCTACATCCACTCCTGCATCCACATCTGCATCCACTCCTGCATCCACATCTACATCCACTCCTGCATCCACATCTGCATCCACTCCTGCATCCACATCTATATCCACATCTACAACCACTCCTGCATCCACATCTATATCCACATCTACAACCACTCCTGCAACCACATCTACATCCACATGTACATCCACATCTACATCCACTCCTGCATCCACATCTACATCCACATGTACATCCACTCCCGCATCCAGTCATCCAGTTCTAGCAGACATACCAATGGTATCATTACCTTTTCCTATTGCTAGGGAGATTCCACAAGAGGAAATATCCAAATCTGTAACAGTAAAGGAGTTTGTTATCCAAGACACAGATTCTGATCTACGGAACATTAACAATATTAACACAGTAAATTACTGGATTTATAGCGGGCCGTCATCATATCAGAATCATGATAGCAACTTTTCATTGTCATGCAGAGTGTATAAAGGAGCTGGAGGGGAGAATACTCAGATAAGGTATTTATCAAAGAATCTGGTCACATGTCAGCTGTGGAATAGTGAGTGTGTAAAACATGAATGGCTACTCTATTCACCATCGCAAGGTCATTTGTACTGCTTTGCATGTCGTCTGTTGTCCAAGACAGAGTCTACCTTTGCTAAATCAGGATTCAATGACTGAAAACACAGCGATGTTATTGTACAACATGAAAACGGAGAAGAAAATCATAAGTGCATGACGGCATATTTGATCTGACATAAAGAAACTGGAAGTGCAGATTCTTTGTTACTCGAACATCACTCAAAGCATGAGTACTAGCTAAGTGTTAACGTGTAGTTTCTGTAATTTGCTTTCTTGCCTCTAGAGGTTTGTCATTTCATGGAGAAAATCAAATTACTGGTTCAGCAAAAATGGCAACTAGGTATTCTAGTGCTGTTGAGTGAATTTGACCCTTTTTTGGAAGAATATCTCAAACTGTATGGAAATCATGGAAAAGGGAACCCATCATATTTATCGGCAAACATTTGTAAGGAATTTATTGAATTAATGGGACATCATGTTTTTGTGCTATTCTTGAAGAAATAAAAGAGTCAAAGTGTTACTCAATAAGTCTGGATTCCACTCCAGACAAATCACGCACTGATCAGCTGACATTTGCTGTCTGGTACATTCCAGGATGTGAACCTATGAAACGTTTCATTAAGTTTATCCTCATCTTTTCTCGTGGAGCAAAGAATCTAGCAGACACATTTATGGATTTCCTTAATGAAAACAAAATTCCACTATGAAACTGCCGTGGTCAGGGACGCTATACTGGATTGCAAACACGGATTCATTAACTGAATGAGTTTGCCATCTATGTGCCCTGTGCTGGACACAGCCTGAACTTGGTGGGAGTAAAAGCAGCAGAGTGTTGTCTAGAGACTGTAAAATTCTTTGTCTTTAGTCAGAGTCTGTATTCCTTTTTCTCTGCTTCTAAACATTGACAGAATATTCTGGCATCATCTTTAGGAAAAGATGTTGTGATCAAGCGTCTGTCTGACATGACATGGTCATCACATTTTGATGCTCTGTATGGGAGTTTCTAGAAAATTAACATGTGCTAGATTCTGTATCAGCTGACACTGAACAAGAAGAGAACACAAGGCTAGAGACAGAAGGATTGAGTGAGAAAATGGAGAACCTAGAAACAATCTTTCTGACAATTCTACGTAAATACATTCCTAAAAGGGTGAGCAAAACAAGAACTGTCCTTCAGTCAGACGATGTGAACATACTTGTTGCCATGAATCTTTTTGAGTATCTGAAAACTTATCTTCAGGAAATTAGAGACAAATTTAGTGAATATGAATTAAAAGCCAGGAGTGGGTGTCCAGATTCAGATTTTAGCTATGTGATAAAACAGGAACAAAAGTGAAGTGTGCGTATTACTAAATATGATGGATCAGAAGAAGAGGTACTTCTCAGTAAAAGGGAAAAGTTCAAGATAGAAACATTCCTTTCTGTTCTGTGCGTTCTTACTTTTGAGCTGACAAGACGTGCAGAAACTTATCCATTCAGTGAATTGAAAACAATTGATTCTGATGAGCTAAATGAAAAGTGTGAACATCTGGCTAAAGTGTATCACAAAGACGTTGATTATGCTGACCTTTTAACTGAATGTGTTCATCTCAAGCACTACATTGTTGTTGGTGAAAATTGTGAGATTCTCCCTGCATTGTATAGAAAAATAATTTCAGTCAACTTGAAATCTGTGTTTCCCAATGTTGAAATTGCACTCAGAGTATTCATGTGCATTATGGTTACCAACTGCAGGAAAACGTTAATTTTCAAGACTGAAACCTGATCTGTTAGTCTGATTCCAAGACGGTGGACAGTCTGTAAGCACATGATCTGTGCTGTTCCCGAAATAAAAACCTCTATCTGACCTTTTACATACGCATCTTACAAAGGAAATGCACTAAAGCAGAACTGAGCAAGAATGGAACATAAATATAAATTTTCCTCCTGATTATTTTCCAGCAGAAACGCTTTTTTTATACTTAAAACTCTATTTACTGGACACAGGATCCTGAACCGCATAGTGTGCGCACTTCAATTGTTGCTAAAGTCTAAGCAATAAAACAAAGAAGCAATTGAACAGAAGGACTTTCCAGCCTTAAAACCATAACATCTTGTAAAAGATATACAACTCTAAGCATCTCTCAATAACTGAAATGGCAAATCAACCAGATTCAATGGAAACTCAGACTACTAAATCCAAGTTGTCACTTATAGCTTCACCAGAAAAAGACACCTCCTCTAAAAGGCAAAAAACTAGTAAATCACAACAAGACACTTTAAAATCTGCCTTGAGGTCAAAGCAAAACCAAGCTTTTACTAGAAGATCTAAAACTAGCACAACAACCTCTGCAATCCGAAATCCAAGGTTTCTCACATAAACTTGCCTCCTTTGGTACTAACCTAGACCAAATAATGCTATGCCTAGAACAGAAAAAAGCCAGAACTATGGAAAGTGAAACCAAAATACATGAAATAAAACAAAATCTGCAAACAAACTCCCCGACCATTAAAGACAATAAGAAGGGAGTGTCGATCACGTCAGCATTGAATCTCGCACTCTATGAAATCATTGCTTGTGTACAGTTAACTTTAGAAGGGGAAAAAAAAAAAGCATTAAAGCCTAAGTTGTTGGTAGGTGCTTTGAGAGGTACATGTAGGATTTTATGTTATCTTAACATAACCTACCCTACTATATTTCTACTGCAACTACTGTGGAATTTCAGGTGCAGTGCACTGAATAAATGTGCCTCGTGGATTTGCTTATTTGGGTCAAACCTCACCACTGTTTAGGGTGGGAGTTTCTTATGCTATATCAATTGTTTTTACTCCTGATCCTGCAGAAGACAGGTCACCACATGTTTTAAATGTGTTTTATATATTTTCTGCCTAATTCTTTACGTATACCCTCCTGATCTGGTTTACTTAAAGTTTTCTGTGCAAGTGGTCTCTGTCACGTAAGAGCCCTATATTGTCTCTTTCTGGTTGTATTCAGCTCTAACTTTTGTTAGATGTATTGTACACCTTTTGGCAAATTATGCCCCTTTTGGGCAATTGATTTCGAGTTTAACATGCACGGGATTTGCAGAGCAATCCTTTGTTTGGATTAACACTGAAGGTTTTTATTTTTTTCACTACAGGTTTGGAGTTTTGGCTTCATTCTAAATGCTATTATAATTGTTTCTGCTTTATATATCTTCTACATGTTTGTAGTTTTAGCCAGCTGTAATTGTTTTTCCTGACCAAATGGTAATGATACATTTTTGAAACTCTCATTTTTAGCTTCACATTCAAAGTGAAATAAAGCTCCAAACTGATGTTGGCTCCTCTAAGTAGTCTGTCTACCTTTTGGTAGAATATCATACTTTCATGCCATTACCGGAGATCGGGCCAATCCTTTATACAGTAGCCTCTCACATGATATGGAAAGCTGTTTTATAATTGTTAAAAGCTTTATCAAAACAAATTGTACTAAATGCTAATTTATGCTGTATGTGCTATAAAGCTAGTCTATTATATGATCAAACTACGCTTGATTCCAGCAGGGGCTACCCATCTTATTTGTGGTACCCTCTCCCCTTTTCATGATCAAACCTGACTGTCTATATTAATAAAAAAAGGGAAAAGGGGAAAAAAAGAGAGAAAATAAATACATTAGCTGCTATTATGAATTTCTCTATACCTTGCTAAATTACCCATTGTTGATAACTTGGTAAATGTTATTACTATTTGTAGTCTATCTAGTTATCAAACCATCTTTCCCAGGATCAGTGATACCTACTCTCTGCTATTTTTGGTGTATAATTTTTGCTCTCCAAAGGAATTTAAAGTTTTGTACTTTTTACTTTGACATTTTATTATAAGATCTGAAGTCTTATAATAAAGTCTTACTATAAGACTGATCCAGCTGCTGTTAAAAACAGTAATGTTGGAAGTTATGTAAACTGCTTTTGATAATGTCACATGAGTAAATGGTAAGTCTCCTAGTGTTTATGATATTGTTCTTAACTATTCATTGTTTTGGGCATGGCTCGGTCTGTGTTTTATTAGTTGTCTGTCTACATTTGAAACAAGATAGGCATTTTCTTTCCTATCCCTCTGCTACTTAGCCTCTCTTTCAATGTCATAAACTCATCAGACTCCTTTAACCCATCAAAGTGGTCTTTACCTTCTCAGAAGGATTGGTGGTTAGGCACCTGTATAGGGATTAGGGGTCTTGATGTCACTCTACCTAAAACTACCTCAATTTCTATGTCTTAATTTTATCCAACTTACTTTTCAGGTTTAACTCAAATAACATCCATTAAAAGAAGGCTTGATCGTAGTAATGATCACAATCAATTCATGGAATATAAAAGGACTTCAGGATAAAAAAAAAAGGAACTTAATTATGCACCTCACGTTTCAAAGTAGAAGTAATATAACACATCTACAAGAGACACACATGCTAAATGAACTCTGGAAAATCGATAGAAAAAGGAAATGGGTCAAACATATCACTGCGACTGGGTATAACTCAACTGGGGTAGCTATTCTAATTAAGAATTTGTTTCAAGGGGAAATCCTTTTTTTGAAAAAATGACCCTAATGGCAGATGGTGTTTATTTGTTAGCTCATACCCTAAAATAGATAAACCCATACTTTTCCTAAACATTTATGCTCCCTGTTCCAATCAACATATCTTTATATATGATATTTTCAATATTCTTTCAAAGTATCAAAATCACTACTATATCTTAGGAGGGGACTGGAACGCCCTGCTTAACCCTATTAAGGACAGGTCACATAAAGATATTAGACAGTCACAACATACCTCATTAACACTAGAAGAGCTACAGAATATCTTTGATCTGATGGACCCCTACACAATATTTCAACATGATATTGCAATAAATAGATTCACCTTCTTCTCTCCAAGACACAAATCCTGGTCAAGAATAGATGCTATTTTAATTTCCCAGGTTCATTCGAGATCTATCTCTGACCACTCTAAAATACATATCTCTATTAATACCTCTAGTACTAACCTAAGTGCCTCCACATTTAACAACTGGACCTTAAACTCAAACGTTATTCAAATAGAAGAAGTGAAACAAGAAATTAGTACTATTCTCGCCCAGTTTGACAACAACCTCTCATCTACTCAAATCCCATATGACATACAATGGGCAGCCACCAAAGCAGTTATATAAGGTTACATCATCCAAAAATCCTCATGGTATAAGAAAAGTCAAAACCTCTCCAAAACCAAGTTAGAGCTGCAATTAAAAGAAACCGAATTAAAACTTCAACAAAACTACTCTAAAGATTTGGTAGAAAAAATGATTGAATTACAAAAGCAGCTTTATAATCTTTACTTGAAAATTCACACACAGAACTGAAACTGCTCTATAAATTTTCAGAATGGGCACAAATCCCTTCAAAAACACTTGCCAGGCTAATTAATATTAAAAGTGGCTCCCCAAGCATTAATGAAATTAGATATAAAGGGATGACAAAACACAATGATCAAGACATTGTAAATACATTTGAAGAAATCTACAAAATCTTATATAATCTCCCTTACTATGACTCTAGATTTCAATTCAGTGACTTTATACATAACCTAAAATTCCCACAACTAAACAACTCCCAAAAGTCTTATTTAAAATCTCCTCTCAACTTAGAGGAAATCAAACTCGCTATTATCAATCTTAAACTAGGCAAAGCCAAGGGACCTGATGGATATACAGCAGCATTCTACAAAAAATTACCTGATCATATTTTTAAAATTCTGCTAAAAACCTTTAATTATATTATCTAGTTTGGTATAACTGATTGTCACCTTAACAACTTGAAAACCATCCTAATCCATAAACCAAACTCTGACCCTCTAGATCCAGGCAGCTATAGACCAATTGCTCTTATCAATACCAACTTTAAGATATTAGCTCATGTGATTGCTAATAGATTTTAAAATATACTCCCTTACATAGTATCACAAGAGTAACTTGGATTTATGCACAACAGGCAAATTTTTGACAACACCCTCCTTTTGGATACCTTGATCAGGATCCTCAGAAATGATAAACACCCCAGATATGCTCTGACTGTGGATGCCAGTAAAGCTTTTGGCAGAGTAGATCAAAGCTTTCTATTCAATATTCTTCCTTGTTTAGGCATACCATAGGAATTCATAATCATCATAAAAATGTTATATCAAAAAGCCTCCACTACTCTCTATATAAACAAAACCACTTCTAACCCCATTGTAATTTCCAGTGGTACAAGACAATGATGTCCCCTCTCACCCTACCTATTTAATCTCTACCTGGAACCCCTGCTATTTTTATCCCAAAAAACTTTCCACCACATACCAAAAATTTTAAATATTAATCTTTTGTACTCAGCTTTTGCAGATGATTTAAACTTCTACTTTGAACTCCCTAACACTGATCTCCAAAAATTACTAAAATCTTTAGAGTCATACTCAAATGTTTCCAATTATAAGATTAATTCCAACAAATCATCTATTTTCCTATCAACCCCTTAGGCCACAAAGAGTTCTACTTCCCTGATAGTGAGATCAATACCAAATATCAACTAAAATACCAACAACCTCAATGAGATCATTAAAATTAATCTGTTTCACACATGGTCGAATATTGAAAGTGACATTATGAGATGGAAGAACATTAATCTATCCTTGTTATCAAAAGCTAGCATCATCAAAATGAATGTTTTGCCTAAAATTCTCTTTCAACTAAATGCTATATTCTTGACCATTCCTCAAAACTTCTTTATAATGGTAGAAAAGGCCTTTCCAAATTCAAAATCTGGCACCCCAAATCAGTCAGAATAAGATATGATAAACTCTCATTACCAAAAGACAAAGGAGGCCTGGGCCTGCCTGATTTTAAACTCTACTATTCTATTATAAGCTCTGGCAGAATGACAGAAATAGCCAATTATGACCCGACCTCAGGAAGTTGGACACCTCAGTTATTCAAGATTTGGTCTAATCTGGTTAAGTCCCACAATATAAACACAAAATGCTTCCTTTTCCTTAACTTAAAATGCTCCCCCTTTACTAAACTACATCCCCTAGCCAAACATATGATCCATACTTTTCAGAATCTGTTCAAATCAATACAGTTGTCACACACTCTTGATTTCATTCAACCTGCTCACCTAAACCCCAACCTAACAATCAATAACCACCCAATAAACCTAGCAGATCTCCCTCTAATTAAAGACATCACAGTCTGAGAATTATTCAAATTAAAAAATGCAACATAACTGACCTAAGAGATAAGTTAGGGGTTCCAAAGAAATATGATATTATCCTTAGACTGATTATGTATCTTTTAAAATCGAAGTTCTCTTCGACCAAAATTGATGAACAAGAATACAGCCAACTTAATTCTAAAATCACTAACCTTTAAGAATAAAATGATATCTAAGAGTTATAAATTAATCACAGCTATAAAAACTGAAAATTCTCTCCTATTTTCAACCTAAAGGCAAAGTAAAAGGAAACTTTATCAGTTGAAGATAAAGAACTTGCTATAAAAAATACCCGTAAGCTAAAACCTTTCAAACACTTAATATATATCAAGATCATGATCAACAACACTTACTATACACCCTCCACCCTAAATAAATTTAACACCAAATATTCACCTTTTTGCCCTAATGAAAAAGCAGATACCTTACACATTTTCTGGAGCTATAAAAAAGTTTACAAATTGTGGTGGTCCTTAACAGTCAAATTGGAAAAAAGGGCTACAAAAAATCTACCTTCTTGTGGGAGACAGCTATTCTTCACATTCCTGGTAAATTTACTACTATTCTAAACCATATCTTCATTACTATGTGTGCCCTCATTAAATACTACATTACTAAAAACTGGATTGATAAATCTTTTATCTCTTGGGAAGATTTCCAAAAACCTGCTGTTAAATTTATATCCTCCCACAAACTAGCCACCACCTCCATAAAAAATAGACTATTATCAGAAATACTGGGGTCAATATTGGACATAATTCTAAAAGACTAAATGTTGCCGTCAGTACTGCCTTTGTTCAAAAGTTGTAATATATCAATGTCAAGAAAGCTATATAGGCTAGCACTGCTATTATGTCTCCTGACTCTCCAGTCCATCTTCATTACCTACCCTGGAAGCTCTAAACAACCGTACTATAAATTATCTCTCTTACCCTTCCTCCCTTTCCCCTATACCTGCCATTATACTCTTCTATACTGTGTGTGACATCTGTTGTATGTAATGTACATAGGTTAGTTTAGTAGATGTTACATTTGTTATATTAAGTACCATTTGTAAAAAGAACAGCTTCATGGATACCCATTTGATTTGTTTACAATATGTATTGTTACTGCGGCTGTGCTCCGCAGTTATTCTTCCTTTTATTTTACATAGTATTGTTCTGCTTTTCAACTTTACTCTCCTGATGTTTTACTCACTCTTAATGTCAATATTCTGTTGTATTGCAGTAGTACTTTGTACCACTATGTATCTATGATGTACCCTCACTGTATCTTTATTATATTTGTATTTTACTTCCTGCTATATACAAAAATTCAATAAAAAGTTTTTTGAGGAAAAAAGACTGAAACTTATAAAAAAATTAGCTTTGCAGCACAGTGGGGCAGAAGAATTTGTTCACTTATGTGTACTGAAAATGACATCCTCAAACCATTGAATTCAACTCAATTATAAAGCAATTCTGTGCAAAGTAATTTCACAAATGTTTATGATGAGCACTTTATTAATAATAAATATTTCATAATAATTTCATACTGTGCCATCTGTGTCTGTATGGTTTACTACTTGTAATATCATTAATTTGTTGACATTTTTTGTGTTTTTCAAGGCTGATGTTATATTGTTCTCCTGCACAGTTGGTAGTCTTTGCTGTACAGCATGTTTTTAATATTTAAACACTGATTATGTTGGAAGTATCAATGAACTGGCCATTTTCATTTTAATCATGTGAGTGGTTATGAAGGTAGGGGCCCCAGTGCACTGCTTTGTCTGTGAGCCAATAATGCTGTTAAGATGGCCCTGTCCATCACGCAAACACACTAAGCAGCATTGTGCAATGGTTAGCAACCTTTCCCAGCACCTGTACATCTAAAACACCTGCAGAGAGGAAGCAGACGGTACACAATTTCAGAATGGATACATTCTCTCAAGTATGTTGGGCACTGCACAAACATGCTAAGCAGCGCTGGACAGTGGTTAACACACTGAAGTTAATAATGAATCTGAAAATATCCAACTGTTTTGGAACTATTCCTGTGGCAGCAGGTATAAGTGCAGGGCTGCAATATAGATGAGCCTGGGTTCTAATGCAGCAAATTCCAAATATGTTTACTGTTGTTTCATTTTACTTTATATTGAAATTCACATGAAAAAAATTATTACACACTCCTAATTTTATTAAGGATTGTGCACTCAATTTTAATAAACTCATATGAATTTATTTGTTTGAGTGAGGGTATACTGACTAATATGTTTCTGCATCACAATTGTGTTCTCTGGCCTTGGATGGCCTTCAGACTTCAATAGTACTTATACACACACGGATGTATAAACCAGGACCTTGACAGGTCACACACATACATGGTTAACCCCTCAGTCTGTCATGTGTATTTATATGCAAATGATGAGTATATCTGAGAAGCACTTCTTCTGTGGCAAGGATGAAAAATCACTGCTGTGGAAGAAAACATTTTGTCTCTTATGCATAGGTTTGAATCCCACATTGTAAAAATGAATTTCATCATTTTGTAAAGCCACACAAAAAATGTGTCAGGGCATAAAATGCATGCCCCTTGTATATGTCTGCAAAGTTAAATGATGTAACAGTTACAGTAGCAAGCAACCCTCAAACTAATGCCAAGTGTTAGATTAACCTTCCAGTTTCAAAAACTGCTTTCTGTTCTGTCTGGCACTATTCCCCTTAATGTCATGCAAATGCAGTTGGCATCATTGTTTGGGTTTGTGCACTACTAGTAAATGCAACAACAGGCATTGGTGGAAAATCATTCTTAACTATTGCTTTTTCTCGAGTGGACGTGTCTATTGGTAGAAGGGATGGTGCCCAATTTAGGGCATAGAGGTGGGATGAGGAGTCCAGAATCTTCACTAGACTCTTTGTAAAGTGCCACAGCTGAAGGCTCTTGCAGGGGGACTATACCAGCTCCCAGTACAAGTCTGAGGCATGGTATAGTCTGGCCAAGGCTGTCTCCCATGCGACTGGCATTCCATGCAATGAGGAATAATGTAGGCACCACTTTAATGACCTGAAATGGCCCAAGAGGGATACAGTCAACCAGTGGATGGATGAGTTCAGGACTGCTGACATCCCAGAGTTGTGTGAGTATACTGATAACGAGAATTTATAGTCGCTAGAAAGCTGCACATAGTCAGGACTGCTATGCATAAATGCCCTTCTTTTGTTGTCTTCTCTTTATGCCACAGCCAACCAAGAGATTATGGCAAATAGGGATGCCAATGCTGAGTGTCTAGAGAGACTGAGGGGAGCAAGGGGTATGTAAGCAGCACAACAAAACTATTATTTTAGCCAAAGTATTCCTCTGTTATACAGTTGTAGCAAAGTAAGCATGCATATCCTAACTGTAAAAGCAAGCATGCATGCTTCAGTCTGTAGAACAAGCCAACTGTAAGAGCTAATACTGTAGTATATGTTGTGGATTCAAATACCACAACTAACCAACAGATATATAGTAAAATTCTTTAAAAATATTACATAATTTAATTTCAACAAAAGTGGTGTAAATGCCCTGCTGTTAACTTATTCTGTATAACTGGATCAAGCATATGCTCAGTATATGCACATTGCAAGAATCCTTACTTATAGTTTGCAGCTGTTGAGAAGTATACTTAATTGTAAAGGTAGAGATAAAATACTTTATTATTGTGATAATGCATTGTATGTCACATATGATGGTATTACCTATCTCTTTTGTTCTCTTACCCCAACATTTATCTTTCTTTTTTTATTTTTCTGTGTGCTGTCAAAACGTTTACATCTCATTCATTTCTAACAAATCACAAAATGCTGCACAGCACAGGGAGGTAGGCTAACACCCATGGCTCACCCGGCTCCTGCACCAACACCCAGCACATCTGAGACCCAACCTGGCAGCACTGCCTCTGCTGCCCCTGCACTACGTGGACCCTCCACATCAGGCAACATTACCCTGGCAGCTGGTGCTGTGGTACCCTACAGGAGTACTGGCAGATGTGGGGATTTTGTCACCCAACACGAGAAGCCAGGGTTGGGGGGTAGAGTTGTGTAGAGCACCACTGGTGCATGCCTATGCTGGATGGAGGGGCCACTCTCACTTATGGTCCATAGGAGAAGTCTTCAAGCACTGTAACAGCCAGTGGAGTAAGGAGACGGTGATGACAGTCCTGCAGGTGAGGACTAGAGTCTCACTGTCCCCATGTTTGATGGGTATGGGCCTCTGTTGTTCCCTCCCTAACCCCAATCATGGTGTTCCCCAACCTGCCATGTCCCTCACTGACCCTGTGTCTTGTTTGTCCTGTTTGTTTGCATCTGCTTCTTCACCTACCCAACACGAGAAGCCAGGGTTGGGGGGTAGAGTTGTGCACAGCACCACTGGTGCATGCCTATGCTGGATGGAGGGGCCACTCTCACTTATGGTCCATAGGAGAAGTCTTCAAGCATTGTAACAGCCAGTGGAGTAAAGAGACGGTGATGACAGTCCTGTGGGTGAGGACTAGAGTCTCACTGTCCCCATGTTTGATGGGTATGGGCCTCTGTTGTTCCCTCCCTAACCCCAATCATGGTGTTCCCCAACCTGCCATGTCCCTCACTGACCCTGTGTCTTGTTTGTCCTGTTTGTTTGCATCTGCTTCTTCACCTACCCTACTTACCTGACCCATAAGTACCTATGTCCCTTACCCAACATTCCTCTCTTACTGAAGTAAAAAAAAAAGGCACCTCTCTCACCAAAAACTATCATCTCATACATAGCTCTTCACTTCACACATGTGTTTTCTTGACACACTTGATTCAGTCAAATTGGCTATACTTCAAGAGAGACGTACACAAACCAATGATTGGTGCCAAAGCCATGGACTCAAACTCAGTGCTAAAAACTGCATTATCATCCCCTTCAATAAAAACTTTATCCCTGCAGACTATCATATAAATAATAATACCCTAAGTAACAACTCAGCAGTGAGAGACGTGGGAACGCAAGTTGATTGTAGCCTAAAAGTTGACCACCATGTGTCTACTGTGGTAAGGAAGGCATTCTACGTTGCACACCTCATTAGTAAAGGCATTGCCTCAAGAGCAAAAGAGGTCATAACTCCTCTGTACTTGACCTCATCAGGCCAATAATTGAGTACAATGCTCCCTTTGGTATGTACCTTACCAGGCACCTGCAGTAACTTGAGAGACCTCAGAGATTTCTAACCAAGAAAATTCAAGGTCTCCAGCACATGTCATACACTGACATACTGAAGTCAATGTCACTGTACTCAGCAGCATACAGACTACTTAGAGGAGAATTGTGTCTGACAATGCTGCACATCTGCAAGTCAAATGGGACAAGGGTTCCCCGATCCAGGGACCTTAACCTGACCTGTGACATAAATAGGACCTGCTGGAGAGACAGATATGTCTCTCAGAGGTTGCCACCCCTCTGAAATAGGCTACCAATTGACATCAGAGCCCTTCAATGACCCTGTTTAGGTGTTGCCTGGATGGGAAACCATAAATTCCTGCCAAGGATTTCACCTATAACCCTCCTAGATATGGGAAGTCGTTGCTAACTAAGATCTCACGTTTATGAAAGATCCTTTATATTGGGTTTCTCTAGTATTATATTGGGTACACATGGCTAGGCTTATAAAGATCTTCGGGTCAGTCACCTAGTAACCACCTATGAACAACATTGTGTTGTCACCCTTCTTTGTTGAGGTGACAGTCTACATTCAAATGAAGAAGTGGATAGCTATGGTTCTCTCCTACCTTCCTCCTGCACATTGCTCTATAGCTTTCATTTTGTTCTTCCCCCTGCTTGCCCCCCATTTTACCACTTTCCTATCTACCCCATTTTAACACCTTTAATCTGATCAAAAAATAGAATCTCACACAAGTATAAAAAAAAAAGCAATGGAAGCCTCCCTTTTTGTCCTCTGTGTTTGCACGGTTTGGCATCGTACACCAATGCCAAGTGACAGTAAATGGCTCTTCAGTGGTGCAGTTACCTCCACACAATCCTGCTTAAACATGCTGTGTGACAATAACACACAGTGGATGTAGAATAAAGAGTTATTTTACTGCATTATCAATACATATTTAAAACTATTAGATACACCTGGATTTGAACCCTATATCATCTGGGCTCCAAAGGAAATGTGTCACTGCATTTATACCTGCTGTCACAAAGTCAGCTAAGCAGCAGGTATGTTTTATACAACTCAGAACTCACATAATTTTATCAATGAGGCAGAGGCTCGCGTTTGCTCGGCACTTAACTACGTGCAAACATGGAAAGCAGTAGTAATGTGCATCTCGCATATGCAAACACTTTGCCTTCAATCACACAAACCAGCTGTTCAGCAGTGGTCTACTGAAAATTTACATTAGCATATATTCCTTATGTTTACTGTCCATTTAGTCTTCATGCCATGAAAGTACATATAAAAACACAAACAAAGGGAAGGCACTTTTTAAGGACAGAACACATATTCATACAGCAGCCATCTGTTATCTCCACTCACGCACTTCAGACTTGGTCTCTCAGTACTTGTTCACAAATATATCAACTACACTACAGAAATAAATAACAAATGCTTTCTTATATACCATGCACATCTTTATAATGACAATATACACTCAGATTTTCCAATGCTTGTAGTAATGTGGACAGCTGTTTGCAACCATGTCTTTTTAATGGTATACCTGCACATTGAAATCAACAGCAAATGCTACACTTTACATACTCATCAATGTGCTTGCATGCAGATCTTTAATTTCTGGACAGTTGTACATGGCTAGCTATCCATTTCAGACAGGTCTCCCAACATCTAATGCTGTCATCCACAATAAATTGTCCTGCATCCTTGTAAAACTCAGACTTGTGCAGTGACACTTGCATTGCCTACTAAGTTCTCTAGTTTGTGTACTTCGTTAGGTAGGGGTTCGAATCTCACTGCAGTCACATTGTGAGTATGTATGTGTGTCTGTCTAGTCAGAAGAGCATAATTGTGTATCCTGCAGTCATCACTACAATCCCATGGAGTACCAATATTTTGACAGCTGGACATGCCTACAAATCCATTTCAGGTAGGCCTCACAACATGTTCTCTCAAACATGCAGTGATGATGTAATCTGCTATAAACTGTCCTTCAGCCTCATAAAAATCAGACTTGTGTCATGGCACTTGCATTAAATACTGAGTTCTCTAGTCTGTGTACTTAGATAGGTAGGGATTCTAATCTCACTGCAGTCAACTGGTGTGTCTGTGTGTGTGTGTGTGTGTGTGTGTGTGTGTGTGTGTGTGTGCGCGCGCTCACTTGGTTGACATTAAACAGAGCATTTTACAGCAGCATGTGGGTCATTGCTATTACCATCTTTTTCTCACCAGATGTGGCTGATGTCTAAGTCAGACTTGTGCTGTGGTGCTTGTATTAAATACAGACATCTCTAGTTGGTGTGCTTAGGTAAGAAGGGAGTCTGTTCTCACTGCAGTCATATGGTGTATGTATTTCTTCATTAAGCAGCAGAACTTTGAGTTTACCTCCAGTGGATGTTATGTGAGAATTTTTGTTGACTTGACATTGCCTAAAAAAGGCACTGGGGAGACAAGCACCTTTGCCAGTATCTGACAGCCTAGTGGATACAGGTGCAAACCATCTCTGGCAAAGCAGCATGGCTTGTCAACCATGTCATCCCAGGCTGAGAGCTATGGGATCCCCCTGGATTGATACCAGACACTAAGCCAACTGTTGAAGTCAATTATCTGTTGTTTATACTATAGCATCATCTTGGGTGAAGGTAGAATGCTGCTTATGGCTAGGGTCATACCTGCCTGTAATACATCATTTAACAGTTCACTCATATTTCTATTCATATAGTCCAGATAGGTACATCTCAAGTAATTCATCCCCAACATGAACTATGACAGAGTCATAACTGTACTTGTTGAGTGACATGAATGACATGGTATGATACGCTTGTATGTATAGTGTAGGTGTATTAGGACATGTGGAACAGATCAACCATCGGCACAGTTCACATTCCACCATCAGAGTGATAATTGCAGTATGTCATAGGTGTTCAAGTGTCTACATACCATCATTAAATGCTCTGTGACACACATCAATATAAATTCATATTGATTACATGGTTACATAAGTCTTGTCTCATATTGTTAATCTGTGACATACACAACAATGTATCATGTTTTGATACATTTGCAACCTTGGAGAATTCATTGTATGTGCAGTTGTTTTGCTAGAGCCAAGGATTATCGAGAGGGTCAGTAGCACCATTGTGTGACTATTGTCATTTGTGCAAGGAAATGTTCTTCATGAGCCACAGAAAACTGTAATCTGTCTTGATATTGCATCAGGCTGCTCAGACAAGCTTGCCCATGAAACATTGGGATGAAATGGCTAGGCTTGAAATAACCGCCGGGTCGATAGCCTAGTAACCTCCAATGATAAAAAAATAAACAAGTCGACTTATTTTGAGAGATTTGAGTATTTGACCTTCACAGCATTTCTTATGGAGAAATCATCCATAACTTGTATTTATTTTAGATTCAAATAAAGGTTGGATGATTAGATGGGGAAATAAATATAAATATAGACAGATTCTGTAATGCAGTTGAACTAAACTATGAAAGATACAAATGCTGAAGTCATTCACCAGTGAATTAAATTAATTTATCTTATCTGTTATCTAATTATGAGATCTGACTTTCAAGTGTATTTCATTTCCCCTCCTCTGTTTTTTTCTTTTCTTCTTTATCATTATTATTATTACTATTATTATTTGTTTAATTCAAGTTAAATAAATTGCTTAAGTTATTGTTCTGTGGTTCTGATTTTCAATATTTATATGCCATTTACCTAATGGGGCCATGGTGGTGCAGCAGTTAACATTGTGGCCTCACAGCAAGAGGTTCTCAGGTTTGATTCTCAGCTGGAGCACCTTCTATGGAGAGTCTGCATGTCCTCCCTGCAGTCAACTGAGTTTTAAAGACATGCAGCAGGTGAGTGTGCCTTCTGTAAAGGTTGAGTGCTGGGCTGACATCTGAACACTGTAAAAACTCCACTGCCAATCAGCAGACTGGTGATCCACTTTGGCAACCCCTAACGGGAGAAGCCAAAAGATATTGCTATATACCATTTACCTAATAAGAGACCTTTGTTTCATGTTTGCTGAATGTTTTTACAGTTTTTTTTTGATGATTGATGTGTTTCAGATTGCTACTTGTCATTTTATTGCATGTTATTGCATTTTTTATTGCACAGTTACTTTAAATAATACAACAGAATGAGTTCACAGATTCATAGCTACGTACTAAGTATAATATTACATGAAGCTAATAACAACCCCAACTGCAAGAAGCTAAATAAACTGCCTGGAATGTTGTTGTTGTCACCAATAAAATACATGCACAGAAGTGGTGCCCAGCAAAACTGGCACAGCGTTTACTTGTGTCCGCAACTGATCCATGTTAGTGCAGTTAGTTTGCTAAAACACAGGGGGGAGGTCAGTCATGAGATAGGAGTGGTGAAAGGTACACTGAGAAATAGCATTTACTTGTGTCCGCAACTGATCCATGTTAGTGCAGTTAGTTTTCTAAAACACAGGGGGGAGGTCAGTCATGAGATAGGAGTGGTGAAAGGTACACTGAGAAACAGCATTTACTTGTGTCCACAACTGATCCATGTTAGTGCAGTTAGTTTGCTAAAACACAGGGGGGAGGTCAGTCTTGAGATAGGAGTTATGAAAGGTACACTGAGAAACAGCATTTACTTGTGTCCACAACTGATCCATGTTAGTGCAGTTAGTTTGCTAAAACACATGGGGGAGGTCAGTCTTGAGATAGGAGTGGTGAAAGGTACACTGAGAAACAGCATTTACTTGTGTCCACAACTGATTCATGTTAGTGCAGTTAGTTTGCTAAAACACAGGGGGGAGGTCAGTCTTGAGATAGGAGTGGTGAAAGGTACACTGAGAAACAGCATTTACTTGTGTCCACAACTGATCCATGTTAGTGCAGTTAATCATAAGATGAGGCAGTTTGCTGAAACACAGGGGGGAGGTCAGTCATGAGATAGGAGTGGTGAAAGGTACACTGAGAATAGTGTGAGAAAAAGGAGTGTATAAGTTTAAGTGACGAACTAGCTAAAGCATGTTCTTCACTGATAGGTGCCTGGATAGCCACAGTGACATAATGGCCTCCTATGCCTTGTAATGCTTACAGACTCATGCTAAGCACACAACTCTGTGTAGCATCCTAAGTATCTTGTAGGTAGTCTTTCTGTCTAATGTGTGTGTGTGTACCTCACAGGGACATTCAGTGTGTGTGTGTATCTCACAGGGACATTCAGTGTGTTTGTGTCTCTCACAGGGACAGTGTGTGTGTGTGTGTGTGTGTGTGTGTGTGTGTGTGTGCGTGTGTGTGCGCGTGTGTGTGTGTGTGTGTGTGTGTGTGTCTCTCACAGGGACATTCAGATAATGGCCAAGTAACCTGTTACAGAGGAACATGAATTAACAGCAATCTACATACACATTTATGGGATCTATTACACTTAGAAACTGTCCTAAGCAAGTACTGCATTGAATAAAACATTGTTTTAAACCAAAGTACACTGCCATATTTCTAACATATGCTCAGGAGAAATACTGGTTTCATAGAAATAGGTAAATAATTATTTGATAAGCTACTTTTCTAGCTAAGCTATCATATAAAAAGTCACAATTTTATCAGTATCCTTTTTTAATTCTGGATTTTGAAATGCAGCCAGCTTGTGCCTTCATATTTTGCTGTATCCATCTCTGATTCTAACATTAGCTGTAACCCAGGTAAACATGTTAGCTGTCTGTTGGCAACCTGACATTTCAAAAGTAATGTAGCAAATAAACCCCAAAGGTGTTACTGGTCAATGCTAGGAGTCTTAATAATAAACTGCATACCCTACAAGCTATCCTCACTCAGGAGAATGTAGACATGTGTGCCATTACTGAGGCATGATTTAAGGCCACAGAAAAAACTCTGACTGTCCAAGGCTTCAGTGCCTTCCACACATTTAGACCATCAGCTGCATAGGTGCATACTGAAAGTGAAGGTGTATGAATCTACATTAACAACAAGTGGATCTCTAGGTTTGTTAAATAGGATGACGCCCTAGAGTTCACCCATGTGCAATCACCATAGATAAGGTCCCGTACCATATCCTAGCAGGCTACAGGTCATCATCAATGCCCCAAGAATCCCATAACTCATACCTTGACCTACTAGAGGTGCTGACCATCAAGCCAAATACCCTATTCCTGGGAGACATCAGCTACCCCTCTACAAACTGGGAAACATACGTTGCCTCCAACTTGTAGGCATAATGTTTTCTGGACTTTAACACAAATACTCTTGACCAGATAGTGCACACTCCAACCAGAGGTCCAAACACACTGGGCCTTAGTATTCACCAATATGGGAGACCATTCCACAGCCCCGTGTGTCATGTCCTCACTGATGAAGTCAGATCACAAAGCTGTCTGCTTTGAAATAAAAATAAACTTGGAAAACTCAGTAAAACCTGTAACAGTTAGGAACTATTCTAAAGCAAACATTGTCCTATACAGAGTTTCTTAAAGCCCTATCTCTATACTCAGTTTCCTGCAGGTTACAGAGAGGTGATCTATGCATGGCATATAAGGTATCTTCGGATCCAGCCCTGATGGACCTTTTCCACATTCGCAAAATGAATAGCACCAGAAACCCTAAATCCAAGGATTTAAACATTGCTTGTGACATAAACAGAACATGTTGGTGAGACAGATATGCATATCACAGGATACCCATGCTCTAGAATAGGCTCCCTATCCATGTGAAGCATAGTCCGTCCCTAACCCTATTCAAAGTAGCTTTGACCAGTGGCTGGCAAACAGAAAATTCTCCCTCAGTCTGTCCCCCATGTCTCTGAAAGACAGAGGCTGACAGTAAATATTCCCTGTCTAACATACCCCCTCCACTAAACTTTTAGCAACCTCCTAACATACCCCTCCAAATAGATGCCCATGTTACATGGGGACACGATTGGGTCGGGTTGTGTGGCTAGGCTTATAAAGGCCCTGGTGGTCATTAGCCTAGTATATATCTATAAACCTATGCACCTAGAACAGGTTTTTCATTTTACATTCTTGGATCACAAGGCTGACAGCACATCATGAGTTAAGTTTTCACTAATTACTTTCTATAGCATTTATGTTATTGTGTTTTATGTCACACCTGGCAGCAGTGTTAGAACCAGAATGGTTTCTCTATTTAAAGTCATCTGTTTCTAACTTAATACTTTTTTCAAATTATGCATTTTATACCGTTTCTACTATGGAAAATTACCACAGTAGTTTCATTCACTGAAGGATTAAGTAATTTTCATTTTAGCATACTGCTTGTTTTCAGAATATGGTTCTTTTTATTTCCCAGTAGTTCATAATAAGAAAGGTATTCACGGTAGGAAATTACTTCAAATACTTTCATACTGAGTTTGTATTATATGCCAAATAAAATACAGCTAAGTCACTCCAATAAAGTGCTGATACCACACCCCCACATATATCTGTAAAAACAAACTTTACTAAAAACAAATATTCAAATAAAGGAATGAATACATATAAAAGCAAATAAATTAAGGATTGACTAAGGACCATTTTTTTTCAGTTTTGGATTGGCAGTCTTTTAAACATAATTATCAGTGAAATTACAACTCAGTAGCGTAGTCACAGTGGGAAGATTAGACAAGTCCACAAGCACTTTTTAACTGAGCCACTAAAGTAATAGGCCATGGAGCGAAGGCATAACTAGACTTCAGACAGTAATACATAAAGAATTAGTAAACAAACTGACATCACTGGATTAGCTCCTAGGATGGCAGAGTGTATAAAACACTGGGTTGGCATTAGGACACAGTAACAATAAAAGCAGTACATGGATTACGTTGATTATATGTTAGGACACAGTAACAATAAACACAGTGCATGGATTACATTAGCTTTACACTGGAACACAAACAGTATAAATACAGTGCATGGATTGTACTGCTTTGACATTAGGATAGACAGTAACAATAAAGGCAGTACATGGATTACACTGGCTTTACGTTAGAACACAGACAGTAAAAATAAGAATATTGCGTGAATATAAATGGTACTGAAAAAGGCTAGAAAGAAGAAATGTGCTTTTTGCAGATGAATAAAAGACCTAAAGGACAACTGTGGAACGTGGGAAGGATAACAACAGATTAAAAAAAACAAAAAGAAATTAGATTTCAAAATGCTGGGTAAATAGAAAAAGGCATAATATGAGTGATGAGTGGTCACCGCAGGGGGAATTTGAGGAAGAACTTTTTTGTAGAAAAGTAATGAAACCTTCCTGTGAAAGCTGTGTCTCCAAAACAAAGGACTGGATTCATGAATGTGTAGGACAGACCATGACAACTGCAAATGTTGGTTAAATAGGAGCTATGGCTTACCCAAAAAGTTAAAACAATGAACACAGTGGTTGGATAGGTGGTCCTTATCCACTATGAAAGCTTGCATTTCTGTGCTATGTCTAGCTCTATTGAGACTGATTCTCTCATACTCAGTATCAAAAGCATATAATTCTGAAATCATTTCAGCATGTACAAGCCTGTACACCAATGTGCAGTTTGAGTCAGTCTGGTGAAACATGGACATTTTTTTTTCCGGAGAGATTTAGATTATCCTCCATGATGTGATGCTTGAAAAGGGAATTTGTGAATGTCTTTATACTTTGTAGCACATTCCTTACCCTCTTTCATAGCATAAAAAGGAACCCATGAAAAATAAAATTTAGTTACATGTGATTATTTTTCCCCCTTTACAAATTTGTCAGAATAGCAGAGAGGACTAAGGCAGTTTGCTTTTGATTTGCAGTAACTTAGAAATGAGCTCAAATTGCAGGGATTGTCACTTTCACATTCTGTGGCTTTGAGCAAGTTATTTAAAACTGTAGAAGCTGTACTGTCAGATCTGAAAATAAGCCTTTGCTGGTTTTACCTGGTTAGAGTAAATCACTAAGCATTACAAGTATCGCAAGAAAACAAAATATAGGTTCATTGGAGTGCAATCCAGGAGACCATTTAGGAACCTAAACCAGTTTCCAAAAGGCACTGTTTGATGAAGTGAATTCTTCATGGTCACAAAGTAGGCAAATGGAGGCTGAAGGAATTGAACCCTGGGTCACAAGTAGCAGCTCATTAACTGCTCATAGATTTAATCATCTGCACTAGCTGCCAAACATATATGTTAGTATATATGTTTTTTTCCTCAGAAATAGCAACGTGGACTTGAGTTTTCATTTCACTTTTATTTATTTCTTTGTTTAACTGGGGTAATGGGGTGATCACAAGCACACATATTTCAGTTGATGAAAGACATTATTTATGTAGGCATGAAATTAAAAATCTACATTACAATATAAAATATTAAGCTAAACTATATAGCTGTGTGAACAGATTCCATAAAACGTCTGTTGAATAGGATAAGTTTTTCACTTGTACCCAACAACAGCATGCTGGCCAATACAGTTTATACAAAGTGGCATAACATTCTTGAATGTTTAGAAAGTATTATATAGTATATCGTTGTTAGAATGCATCATTAGTTCAACAGTAATACATTTGACAATGCTAGGTGCTGTATATTTGGCAGTTTATTGTATGTGTTTTAGCAGTTTCATCTTCAGTCATGTTACTTTAATGTAAACCTTGCACATGTATCTACAACAATCTGCCCACACCAGTTATGTGTTACATGTTCATTCCTGTTTTATTTTGTTACCACAGAATGTGCCCAAGAGGCAGGAATAGGGTGATATGGACTACAGCCACTACTCCCAGCACCCCTATTTCTGTGACTGATTTTACCATTCTGTATACTTGGATTACTTGACCATCGGTAAATATATTGCATACTAAACCATCAAATAACCTTTGGAGAAAATTATCTTCCAGCTGGAGGCAATTTGTTTAATATTGTCATTGTTACCAGTTCTGCATGAGCTAAACTCTTTAAATGTTTTTGCATGTGTAAGAGCCCCAATCAGTAGAATTAGTTCTGCTATGGGTGTCATGTCTCCTTTATAAACTGTTCCTGATGATGACAGTAAAGTGTAAGAGAATATATCCAGAATATCAAAATACAGACTGCCATCGGATAAAAATACTTGTAAAAGGCCTGGCTTTGCCTGAAAGCATTCTTTAAGATTACAAAAAAATAAATAAATAAAGGTACCTGTGAAAAAGAAGCAGGTACAAATATTACTGAATGTGCAAACATTTGGTCATTTTTCCCTACCTGGGTTTCCTCATTATGTGAAAAGACAAGCTTGCTGTGGCTTTAAGGAATTCAAAACAGAAGCCTGCAAAACGTTCAGGTTACTTTATGCCCCCCTCATGAAAAACTGACCCCACCCACCATCTCTTCAACTACATAAATAAAACCTTGCAAGCAAAGAGACAGACAGAAGCAGAGCGAGAGAGCAAGAGAGATCCCTGAAGAATTAAATCACCAGGATTAGCTTTAAATAGAAATACGTTTGTCCAGAACATAAGGGACACTGACCTTGTGGCTACTATGTGTCTGAGTTACATTCTGGTCTTCATTTCCCTCATATGCGGGACAATGGGAAGCACAGCAACCTTCCGAAGGGCTGATGACAGAAGTGGTAGATGTACCTACTCATTTACGGTCCCAAGTCCAACCGAATCGAGCTGTCCAGAACCAAGACAGTCCATGCCCGCCATACAAGAACTCCAGAGGGATAACCTTGCATATAAATCTGAAGTGAGCACCATCAAAACCCGCCTTGCACTATTAGAAAGCCTTATGACCCGACTGCAAGGTGGGCTTCCTTCTACTGGGTCATTGGCTCCTGGAGCACCTTCTGTTGTGGACCTCCAAAACCAAATTGTTAATCTAAAAAGAGAAAAAACCCAGTATGAGGCACAGGTAAACAACCTGGAGGTAGCATACACTGAACTGATGGCTGAGAAATCAGCCCTGGAAGAAGAGAAACAGAGGTTACAACGAGAAAAGGAAAACTTGACAAGAAGACTGGAGGGCAGCAATCAGGAAATCATTCGATTACGGGCCAACCAGTGCCCTCAAATGAGGGAAACCCCAGTGCAGAATTCTCAGCCCACCTCTAGAGATGGTAAGGCAAAATTATCTAACAAGAGCCTGCCTTCACTGTCTTCTCTTTGAGAACACATTTTTTTTACATTTAAAGAAAATCACGTTTATGTTTTCATCTAGCAACAGTTACGCAGGGCTTCTTTCAGAAATGAGACTTTTATTACCCTTATATGCAGGGTTACTGTTGCAGATGGGTATAGAACTAAAGTCACTAGTGTGAAGATTAATGTTAAAAAGCACAACCATAAACAGCGTGGCAAGCTTACTCCCATGTCAGACTACATATAAAGATCACATGCACCCAGAATTTTATATATATGATTACCAAAACAGTTAAGTGTAAGGGCATGGAAATTGCAAGGCAGACAACTGTTTATATTATACCATTTTTTTATGCTGCTAGTATTGCATCTCAAGTTGTTTTATTTCTTTATTTTTTACAACTTACACTGTGATCCAACTATGACACCTTCAGTGCTCAGAGCTTTGTCTGAAGTTCTGAATAGTGTTTTAAATTGTACCTGGATAGAATGCACAGACTTTGGCAGCTTTACACTGCTGTTTCTATAGTGGTTATGCACTCAAAAAGAGAATTAAGTGAAACGACAGATTTCATTTCAGAATATCCCTGGGGCATACAGTAAGATGTTGTTTCAGTGAAGGATTGCATGTTATTTCTAGTAACAGTAAGATTAGCTAATGTTATCATCTGACATGAATGCCCTGTGCTCTTTAACACGACTATAACTAGGGATTTTTTTGTTTGTTGGCCAAGTAAAGTAAAAAGATGACAGGGACTGATGTTTAAGTATTAACAGGCACCAAATGAATCTGATGCTGTACTGAATTGCTATTAATTAGTGCCAAGTTTAAGTGACAGTTGAATCGCTTCTGTACAATTCAGATTAACATTTTACATGCTTGTCAGTTTTTTTGATTTTCTCCCAGGTTTGGATGGGAACACTAGAGCCGTGTTTGCAAGACTGAAATTGTTCTCCATTGTCATCGTTTTTAGTGCATTCTTATAGTTAGGGCTTTTTGTTTGCCATGAGGAAGTTATTAAATCATACTTTTAAAAGTGAAGCATTTTAAACACAAACTGCAGCCTGCACCATATACCTGATGCTGTCCAAAGACAGGCATAAATGAGGAAGGCACCGCCAGCCTAGGAATAGACAGCTGTGGGTATATTTGCACAGTACAATTAGCAGGTGTCTGTCCTAAGGTCAGGAACATTGCTGCAGATTTTCAAAGAGACAGACATGCACATTATGTGTGGCGCAAACAAAGTGGAAAGGTGCCCATCCAACTGAGAATGTTCTGAGGCAAGTCAAACAAGACCTCTGGAAGTCACAAGTAGTAGTAAATGAAAACAAGGGATGGTAACTACAGTAAGGAAGGGGTCATAAAGTTAAGTTTGGCACATCGACAGCTGCCAGTACTTTCATCATATTTATTTACATTTCAGCAAGCATTAGGAAAGTGCCTAATAATTCCAGCAAAGCAAAAATGCAGATATGATTTAGAGTTAATACTTGTGCAACTGATCCATTTACCAACAAAAGACAGCAAAATAATTGTGGATAATGGATAGTAGAGTTCACATTACTGTAGTTCTTGTCTCACATCACTTAGTAAGGGTTTCATACACAGGCTTACCCCTACACTATATATGTTTAAAGAATGCCTTATTATGGTTAATTTCTTTGCATTCATACTAAATGTTAAGTATACATATACCTCTGAACTGTCCAGATATATGAAGAATGCCCGATTTTTCCTTCAGATTTTGAACTGTTCCTTATAAAATTTGTGGTTATCTTGCAAATCCTTGAGGACTGAAGTCACCAAATAATGGCAAATATTTGAGTTTCAAACTTCATATCCTTCAGAAAATGAAAGTTCAAGCAAAACCTGTTATTCTAACAACATTCAAAGTGTGTACGAGCAATATTTAAAATCTGTCTCTGATTTTGGGCCTTCACCCCACCCCACCCCCCATTATTTTGGCGTAGTCCAGAATAAGAGGCTGACAGGTATGACTATGTATTGTAAAAAAAAAAAATCCTTAATCCAGCTGAAATAGTTTAATGATCTTAAATATTCTTGTTTTTGGTAAAAAGTTACTTTTTCTCCTATTAGTTTTGAATACTCAATTACAAGAGGTGACTAGAGCATTTTGTGAAAGTTAAATAGAGAGAAAAAACATTTTCATAGAGTTAACTCTGAAAGCAAACAGTAATGTGCAGTATCTCAGGATATTCAGAGATGAGAATTCAGGTATGCATACCTTATGTTAGTATTCCTGTTCTGAAACATACATCAGGGCTATGTCACCTACTAGAAGTCTTTCTTATTTTAGCTTTATCTGCCAGCAGTAACAGTTCTCTACCTGAAGGCATGTGCAAATTACATCTGATTTTTATGGAACTGCTCTCCTACTGGTCTATTTAACAGAATGATAGGACAACAATGTATTATTAGGTTACTGGCATATGAAGAAAAGTAATTTTATTGTGCAAACAACATTGTGTTGGCTGTATTACAAATGAGTTTGTTTATATTTTAAATCTTCGGAAACACCAGTATTAAATAAATTAACCATATATTACTTTTAGCGCCAAATGTTGTAAAACCCAATATCTGAAATGGGCTAAAAACAGAATTTTCTGACTAGAAGAAAAAATTTTGTAAAGGGTGGAATGAGCAATGCCCCTTTTTGTGATAAATAAATGTAAGAAAGAGGCTAAATAATTCTATTTAATAAATGTACTGAGGCCCTCTAGTGCTTGCATTATATACTGCAAATTCCGATGCAATGCCATTCCGTGCATGCTTTAATGCATCACTTCAAATGTCCCTTCACTGTGCAGTAAAGTACTAGTTTTCCACTGTTTTCATCCAGTCTGGAATACACTGAACCATTACGTTTGTCGTTTTTAAATTATGTATCTCAGTATCAGATAAAGCCAAATAAGCCAAAGGTTGTTTTACAGAGGACAAAAAAAATCTACAATATGTATACAGGGCAGTTGTAAAAGTATTCTATCAACCTAAGTAGCTAATCTTTGAGAGGAAAGCTACAGGGATAAGGAGATAAAAATAAATAAATAAGTGTATATGTGTATGTATGTATGTATGTATATATATATATATATATTATATTTATATATATGTGTGTGTGTGTGTGTGTGTGTGTGTGTGTGTGTGTGTGTATATATCTATATATATATATATAAATATAATATATATATATATATATATATAAAACATACACACACACATATATATATATATATATATATATATATATATATATATATATATTTACACACACACACACACACAGACGGTACACAAATGCCAGGATCAAACTCTGTGCTGAGGACCTGAAATGTAGTAGCAGTAACAACTGTGCTTTTGGACCTGCCTGTGTTCTTGGTATATTCTCAATGTGTTTAATTGTGTTTCGCCCTCTTTTTCCATAGACTGGCTTTTCTTTCAATCAGCTTAACAGCACAGTGCCACCTAGGTCCTGCCATATGTTATGTTTCCCTATTGCATATTGACGTGGAAATCTCGGACTCTGACTTCCCCACAACTGATGGGGTCCATACTTTGTGATGGCGATTACAATTTATAGAGATGTATTGGATCCCTCCTGGTGTTGTAGAGCAGGTACTAACAGCAGCAGGGCAGCTGTTACCTGGTTAATCTCTGAGCTGTTTCCCTTCCCTCTTTGGGTACTAGAAGCACGATGCCAAGAAGAAAGTGTGCATCTCAAAACTACTGGTTTAAGGTGCTGTGATTACAGCAAAGAAACCTCTTTAGCCGAACGTCTGTTCTCCAAGGAGTAGCCTTTACTGCAACTAAACACAAGTCTCCCCTCACCAGAGAGCATGACAGTTCCTACTTGTCCTCTTCAATTGTTCCTGTAACATCCCCTACTGTAGATTTGTCTGAATAAAATCTACAGATTCATTTCTTTATCAAGTCATTGGGAGTGTTATTGTGCCTTTGTCAAGCAAAGCTACTTTCTTAATGGCATCACTTCTTCATAATTTCTTTAACAGATGTCCATTACTACTAAAAAAAGTACCTGCCCATTGCTATTAGAAGGAACCTTTACTTTGGCCCAACTCCTTGCATACACTGAGCTAGCAATACTGAACTACTTTAACTTGGCAAAGGATTTTCTTGAAAGGTTTATGAGAAGTATTATCTAAACTAGGACCCTTTCTTTAAAATCAGCATCCTTTTAACTTAGCTACCAAAGTCATTTTCAAAAAAAGATTAGTTTAAAAGCACACTGTTTTACTTCACAAACAATGACTGTCCCAAAGTATCCTCTTTTTTCCGTATCCTGCACTGTACTCACACACCTATGCACCCATACACCCCAACACCCACTCAAGAACAGATATTCCCTCTTTGAATGAATGTCATTCTGGTGTTCACTATATCATTAGAATGTTTTTTACCTGAATGTAGTTAAAACAGTGCACTTCTCAGCCTTTTCACAAAGACGATGGCTAGGATTTATACAGATACACTGCTCTTATACCCAAGAGTCGCACAGCTAAAGCATGGTAACATATGATGTCATTATGTGTACAAGCCAAGACAGACATTGAAACATGGAGCTGTTAAGCTGCACAATGCCATTTACTCATGCACTTCAGTTATCACATAAAATATTGAAAACTTCCAAAATTAAGCGTTTAATTCAGAATGACAAAGTTGAATCGGCGAGTAAAGCTGAAGTACCAAAAACAGCATTGAGACAGATTCTGAAACATTCAGGGCAAAATGGCAGAAGGCTGCTATTGTAATGTAATACCATTCAGAGTACTGCACTGTACCCCATCCCCCAAAATTATAAAAATCAGGGGGGGACAGAGTATGCTAACGTAACACTGTTCCATATAAAGTATATTTTATACATTACATGTAATGGTATGAGATTCAGAAGAATTCTATGTTAAATCACATTACCTCTATGGTATAGTCCAAAATATGCCAATCAAAATATACTGCTGACAGCATATTCCAAAGAGGGAGCACATCGTGGAGTTTGCTTTTTTTCTCCACTATTCTGCTACCTCATGATTTGATATATAACTTGGGGGAATGTGGGAGGGTCTTCTCACTTCAGGCATGTAGGGGTGCTTGCCCCCCTGTAAAAATAAAATTGCTGAGTTGTTCATCAAAGGTGGTTTTAGCAAAGTTTTCATTTTTTTTTATTTCGCTAAAATTACCTTCAATGGCTACACATGAATTCATGTAAAGAAGGCCAACCTCATAGTTGTATCTCTATGCCAGCATTAGTACTTCAGGCTTTACAGAGAAAAAGCTTTTGTAGTCTACAGCACTAAGGCTGGGATTACGCATGTGATAAAGGCTGGGATTACACAGGTGATATGTTGTGTGTGGGTTGCTTAGTGTGCAAACGCTGCATGATATTTAATACATTTTTTAAGTTGTGCCAGTTTTATAGGGGACACCACTGTTGTGATATGACTTACTGCTCATGCATGCTTGTGTGGGTCAGGAGTCCTACATGCAACATTGCCATTGTGGTGTGCTCCTTTTGTATGTCAATCACAGTACTAGCATTACAGGAAAAAAAAAAAAAAAAAAATCCTGTAAAGCCTGCAGTACCACTGTTGACACACAGAGGGAGTGTACACCACAAAAGTAGAGTTGCGTGCAGGATTTTTGTTAAGTAGGATTCTCGGCTGGAGTGCGGGGAGTACCTTCTGTGTGGAGTCTGCATGTCCTCCCCGTGGTTGGGTGGGCGTTTGAAAGACATGCGTAAATGGGCGTGTCTTCGTTGAAGGTTGAACGTCAAGCTGGCACCTCGGCATTCGTGAAAATCTACTGCAAATCATTAGCGGACCGGAGTTCCACTGTGGCGACCCCTAACTGGGAAAAGCCAAAAGACCAACAACAAGTCAGCATAGCTCCCTTTGGTAATCTGTCATTTGATCAACAACAGGTTATTCAAATGGCAAATCTGCAAAGACATTTATAGGCAGATTATGGATAGCAAATTAATTTTTCCTGAAGTGCCATTTTAAGCTTAACCAATAATATGAGGTCATAACCAAATCCTGTACCTTATGTCTATGAGATGAAGACCTTAGCCATTATGCTAAATCCACCCCAACAAAAAAAAAAAAAATGAATCCAACCACCTAGTGTGGGAAAAAAACACAAACTTGTGATCTTCCAGCTGTGGAGCTACTGAATTTTAAGCCAAAACATTTTCATTGATAGTACATGATTCACTTTTCCCCACTGATGTATGACCTCAGCGTAGGTATATTTATGTTTGCGGATGATAAAAAAAAAAAACTTAGTCTGAGGTTCATCCAAAGTGATTTCAACAAGATGTTTCCACACACTTGGCAGTTAGATTGACACTGTATTATTCATCAATGTTGTGTCTTTGTGCATCTTCCTTAGCACTGCATGCAGATGGATATCCTTGTATTGCTGGCAGTTCTAGTACTAACATACAGGGGGAATTCGCTGCAATGCCTCGACTACCCACTGATATCAATGGGTTATCCATATGAAGAAACGTATAAATTCGCATGCTATGCCAATTTAACTTACCCTGAAATTCTGGGTAGCGAGACAGAAATACATTATGGAATCAGGCAAAGACCTGCATGCTTTGTTTGTAGCACATGCTTTATGTGGAAACACATGGTCTCTTTTCAGGCGAGCTGGTAAAGCATTCCACATCAGGCATAAATTCTTTTCAGATCCAGACAGGATCTTAAAAAATTCAAAAAGCCAAAAAGATCCAAACAGGATATTAAAAAACTCAAAAAGCCAAAAATAAAATACTGAGAAAATACTGAAATGAATGGATTTATTTATTTATGGACATTTTCATTACCAGGAATGCCCGACTGGATAGGAGTCCATTTTCCGTGGAGGCCTGGTGAGAAAAGTTTCAAAGTATTACAAAACATTTCATGAACAATAATTTTAGAGTCTTTAAAATAATACAGAAAAACAACAACAGTAAATAATGACATATAAATAAGTACGAAAGTGCACAATGAGCATAGAACATAAATCAGTATTAAATTAAATGATGGTTTTGCTGAGGCAAGATATCCCTACAATCTCATATGGAGGGAGATGCATTCCTAGATTGCTACGACAACATATTTTTAATCCACAGACCACATAACCACGGGAAAAACAAAATATTTAGTTATGCAACAAAGCCAGCTATTTCCTTTCGTGCAAGAATGTGTGACTTTGCAGATAGAATATGTAAGTCACAGAAGTTATAGGGTTTGTCTCCCTGCACTAATAAACTTAGTACCCTGAGCCAAATTGTTCAGGAAAGGAGACTTCCTCCGCTATGCCTTCCTCATTAATAGTTACTTTGTAACTAATATCAGTAGATTTCTGTAGACAAAAAAAAAACATTTTTGCTATATCACCATACCTGTTACATAGTCTCATATTTATTACATGTTACATTTAAATGGTGACAAGCTATCACTCCTACCTTATCAGATATTTGCTGTGCATTCAAACCATAATGAAGATGTAAATCATTAATTAACAAAGAATGTGTGCTTCAGTATGAAATCTCAAAACAAGGCTGTAAACAGGCCTTTCTACACCTCATCAAGTGTAAAGTGGATGGGGTTCCCAAGTAGTCCAGTCTATCCCCTGAGCATTGAATTACCCAGTCTTTCTTTTCCATAGGAAATGACTGCCAGGGCAGTTTCTAACTGCAGCTTGGCAGTGATTCCTTTGATTATTTTTTGAATTCCCCCTTTTTCTGACTTTTTGCAGTCACAGAGTTCACATATACACATTCAGCTGTAGGCTTGGTCACTATGTGAAAGAGATTGGGGACAAGCTTCATCCTTTCAAAAACTATTCGCTTGAAAGTTTTCACTGTGCTGAGTTTCCACTGAACCAAGCTTGGCATGTTGTGACCTTGTTGAGTAGAATGTCAGAGACTCACAGGTGAATCATGAACGTGTGATCGGGAAAGACAGAGTAAGTGTTAAAACTGGTATTGTAACCTTTGGGCATGTTCAAAATAATCTGATATAGAAAATAAAGAGTTACTGGCAATGACAGCAGCTTTTTATTTATTTTTGTAAGTCAGGTTGTTTCTGAAGATGACCATGGAGTGAAACGCTACTCCTAACATTTATTTTCTAGTTTAAATGTGAACTCATGTCACAGTTTGTCTTGTGTTCAACTAATGCATGAAATTGTACTTGAAATCACAGATATTTTTCTGACTCTGTCTCTCAATGTCAATTCAGGAAGTTCTTTAACCTAAGAAATGTTAACCTTTTTGAACTTTTATACGCTTTGTCAGTATTCAGAGCTTTAAGATTAAAATGTTTGGCATTCTGAGCTAAACCCTAGAAAGAGGTGTGTGTGTGTGTGTGTGTGTGTGTGTATACTGCAAAACAAAAAAATCCCCATAGGAATGAATTTGGACTTTTTACCATTAAATTAGATAACATTCTGAACCTTTCCATGTTTTAAGGCAGTTAGCTACTTTTCAAAAGACACAATGCACCACATACAATTAGACTGAACAGTTTTTAGCAGTATGGTATCAGAACCACATACGATGAGACTGAACAGTTTTTAGCAGTATGCTATCAGAACCACATACGATGAGACTGAACAGTTTTTAGCAGTATGCTATCAGAACCACATACGATGAGACTGAACAGTTTTTAGCAGTATGCTATCAGAACCACATACAATTAGACTGAACAGTTTTTAGCAGTATGGTATCAGAACCACATACGATGAGACTGAACAGTTTTTAGCAGTATGCTATCAGAACCACATACGATGAGACTGAACAGTTTTAGCAGTATGCTATCAGAACCACATACGATGAGACTGAACAGTTTTTAGCAGTATGCTATCAGAACCACATACGATGAGACTGAACAGTTTTTAGCAGTATGCTGTCAGAACCACATACGATGAGACTGAACAGTTTTTAGCAGTATGCTATCAGAACCACATACGATGAGACTGAACAGTTTTTAGCAGTATGCTATCAGAACCACATACGATGAGACTGAACAGTTTTTAGCAGTATGCTATCAGAACCACATACGATGAGACTGAACAGTTTTTAGCAGTATGCTATCAGAACCACATACGATGAGACTGAACAGTTTTTAGCAGTATGCTATCAGAACCACATACGATGAGACTGAACAGTTTTTAGCAGTATGCTATCAGAACCACATACGATGAGACTGAACAGTTTTTAGCAGTATGCTATCAGAACCACATACGATGAGACTGAACAGTTTTTAGCAGTATGCTATCAGAACCACATACAATGAGACTGAATAGTTTTTAGCAGTATGCTATCAGAACCACATACGATGAGACTGAACAGTTTTTAGCAGTATGCTATCAGAACCACATACGATGAGACTGAACAGTTTTTAGCAGTATGCTGTCAGAACCACATACGATGAGACTGAACAGTTTTTAGCAGTATGATATCAGAACCACATACGATGAGACTGAACAGTTTTTAGCAGTATGCTGTCAGAACCACATACGATGAGACTGAACAGTTTTTAGCAGTATGCTATCAGAACCACATACGATGAGACTGAACAGTTTTAGCAGTATGCTATCAGAACCACATACGATGAGACTGAACAGTTTTTAGCAGTATGCTATCAGAACCACATACGATGAGACTGAACAGTTTTTAGCAGTATGCTATCAGAACCACATACGATGACACTGAACAGTTTTTAGCAGTATGCTATCAGAACCACATACGATGAGACTGAACAGTTTTTAGCAGTATGCTATCAGAACCACATACGATGAGACTGAACAGTTTTAGCAGTATGCTATCAGAACCACATACAATGAGACTGAACAGTTTTTAGCAGTATGCTATCAGAACCACATACGATGAGACTGAACAGTTTTAGCAGTATGCTATCAGAACCACATACGATGAGACTGAACAGTTTTTAGCAGTATGCTATCAGAACCACATACGATGAGACTGAACAGTTTTAGCAGTATGCTATCAGAACCACATACGATGAGACTGAACAGTTTTTAGCAGTATGCTATCAGAACCACATACGATGAGACTGAACAGTTTTTAGCAGTATGCTATCAGAACCACATACGATGAGACTGAACAGTTTTAGCAGTATGCTATCAGAACCACATCACGATGACACTGAACAGTTTTAGCAGTATGCTATCAGAACCACATACGATGAGACTGAACAGTTTTTAGCAGTATGCTATCAGAACCACATACGATGAGACTGAACAGTTTTAGCAGTATGCTATCAGAACCACATACGATGAGACTGAACAGTTTTAGCAGTATGCTATCAGAACCACATACGATGAGACTGAACAGTTTTTAGCAGTATGCTATCAGAACCACATACGATGAGACTGAACAGTTTTTAGCAGTATGCTATCAGAACCACATACGATGAGACTGAACAGTTTTAGCAGTATGCTATCAGAACCACATACGATGAGACTGAACAGTTTTTAGCAGTATGCTGTCAGAACCACATACGATGAGACTGAACAGTTTTTAGCAGTATGCTATCAGAACCACATACGATGAGACTGAACAGTTTTTAGCAGTATGCTATCAGAACCACATACGATGAGACTGAACAGTTTTTAGCAGTATGCTATCAGAACCACATACGATGAGACTGAACAGTTTTAGCAGTATGCTATCAGAACCACATACGATGACACTGAACAGTTTTTAGCAGTATGCTATCAGAACCACATACGATGAGACTGAACAGTTTTAGCAGTATGCTATCAGAACCACATACGATGAGACTGAACAGTTTTAGCAGTATGCTATCAGAACCACATACAATGAGACTGAACAGTTTTTAGCAGTATGCTATCAGAACCACATACGATGAGACTGAATAGTTTTTAGCAGTATGCTATCAGAACCACATACGATGAGACTGAACAGTTTTTAGCAGTATGCTATCAGAACCACATACGATGAGACTGAACAGTTTTAGCAGTATGCTATCAGAACCACATACGATGAGACTGAACAGTTTTTAGCAGTATGCTATCAGAACCACATACGATGAGACTGAACAGTTTTAGCAGTATGCTATCAGAACCACATACGATGAGACTGAACAGTTTTAGCAGTATGCTATCAGAACCACATACGATGAGACTGAACAGTTTTAGCAGTATGCTATCAGAACCACATATGATGAGACTGAACAGTTTTAGCAGTATGCTATCAGAACCACATACAATGAGACTGAACAGTTTTTAGCAGTATGCTATCAGAACCACATGCGATGAGACTGAACAGTTTTTAGCAGTATGCTATCAGAACCACATACGATGAGACTGAACAGTTTTAGCAGTATGCTATCAGAACCACATACGATGAGACTGAACAGTTTTAGCAGTATGCTATCAGAACCACATACGATGAGACTGAACAGTTTTTAGCAGTATGCTATCAGAACCACATACGATGAGACTGAACAGTTTTTAGCAGTATGCTATCAGAACCACATACGATGAGACTGAACAGTTTTAGCAGTATGCTATCAGAACCACATACGATGAGACTGAACAGTTTTAGCAGTATGCTATCAGAACCACATACGATGAGACTGAACAGTTTTTAGCAGTATGCTATCAGAACCACATACAATGAGACTGAACAGTTTTAGCAGTATGCTATCAGAACCACATACGATGAGACTGAACAGTTTTAGCAGTATGCTATCAGAACCACATACGATGAGACTGAACAGTTTTTAGCAGTATGCTATCAGAACCACATACGATGAGACTGAACAGTTTTAGCAGTATGCTATCAGAACCACATACGATGAGACTGAACAGTTTTTAGCAGTATGCTATCAGAACCACATACGATGAGACTGAACAGTTTTTAGCAGTATGCTATCAGAACCACATACGATGAGACTGAACAGTTTTAGCAGTATGCTATCAGAACCACATACAATGAGACTGAACAGTTTTTAGCAGTATGCTATCAGAACCACATACGATGAGACTGAACAGTTTTTAGCAGTATGGTATCAGAACCACATACGATGAGACTGAACAGTTTTTAGCAGTATGCTATCAGAACCACATACGATGAGACTGAACAGTTTTTAGCAGTATGCTATCAGAACCACATACAATGAGACTGAACAGTTTTAGCAGTATGCTATCAGAACCACATACGATGAGACTGAACAGTTTTAGCAGTATGCTATCAGAACCACATACGATGAGACTGAACAGTTTTAGCAGTATGCTATCAGAACCACATACGATGAGACTGAACAGTTTTAGCAGTATGCTATCAGAACCACATACAATGAGACTGAACAGTTTTAGCAGTATGCTATCAGAACCACATACGATGAGACTGAACAGTTTTAGCAGTATGCTATCAGAACCACATACGATGAGACTGAACAGTTTTAGCAGTATGCTATCAGAACCACATACGATGAGACTGAACAGTTTTAGCAGTATGCTGTCAGAACCACATACGATGAGACTGAACAGTTTTTAGCAGTATGCTATCAGAACCACATACGATGAGACTGAACAGATTTTAGCAGTATGCTATCAGAACCACATACGATGAGACTGAACAGATTTTAGCAGTATGCTATCAGAACCACATACAATGAGACTGAACAGTTTTAGCAGTATGCTATCAGAACCACATACGATGAGACTGAACAGTTTTTAGCAGTATGCTATCAGAACCACATACGATGAGACTGAACAGTTTTTAGCAGTATGCTATCAGAACCACATACAATGAGACTGAACAGTTTTTAGCAGTATGCTATCAGAACCACATACGATGAGACTGAACAGTTTTTAGCAGTATGCTATCAGAACCACATACGATGAGACTGAACAGTTTTAGCAGTATGGTATCAGAACCACATACGATGAGACTGAACAGTTTTTAGCAGTATGCTGTCAGAATAACGATGGCAGCATCTCTTTGGCTTACACACTTATTTTTACTACTGATAAAAAATCAAAAGGCTGTGAGTTCTTGCCCTGTACCACACATGGGTTTGTATAGGATGATGAGCTACTAAACTGACTGTGTGTCATCCTTTGGCTGAAACATTAAGCAGATGCCTCAGGTGGGTGTCAAAATATCACAAGGAACTTGCCAATGACAAGATGTCCTGGGTATATTTCCGCATTTGGTAAATGGGGTCTATATTACATAATCGAACATAATTTAATCGAACGGCACTCACATCGAAAATGCTGTTTATTGAATTCGCTTTTGTGGGGGCTATGCCCCCCACACCCCCTGCTAATTATATATACCAACTCTGAGATCACACTACAGTGAGGAAAGGGCAAATTTTCTGATCTTCACTGTACCTCAATCTCACTATAAGCAGCTCAATGAATGGCATTTCAATATAAAGTGCCATTCGATTAAATTACTTTTCGATAACGTAATATAGACCTGGTATATGTACCACCATTGGTTTCTCACATAAAAAGGACTACAAACACATTCAGATCTAAATAAGTTGGAAAATATGCAAGCAATGCATCTGTGAAGATCACTGTTCTGCATTCTGTCAACCATTTTATATATTCAGATCTTCTCCAGCACTGGTCCACCAGATGCAAACATACCACAGTATCACAACCAAATTTTGGTACCAGAGCCACATCACTTGCACCACTTTCATATCACAGCATCACAGTCACATCATAGCAGCATAGCATTATCTTAGTGCTGCAGCCATATCATACCACCACACAACACCACAGGTATATCATACCACACAACACCACAGGCAAATCATACCACCACACCACAGGCATACCATACCACACCACAGGCATACCATACCACTATACCACACCACAGGCATATCATACCACCACACTACACCACAGGCATATCATAGCACCATACCACACCACGCTACAGGCATATCATAGCACTACACAACACCAGAGGCATATCACAGCACCACACAACACCAGAGGTATATCATATCACCACACAACACCAGAGGTATATCATATTACCACACTACACCACAGGCATATCATAGCACCATACCACACCATGCCACAGGCATATCATAGCACTACACAACACCAGAGGCATATCACAGCACCACACCACACCACAGGCATATCATATCACCACACTACACCACAGGCATATCATACTACCATACCACACCACAGGCATATCATACCACCACACAACACCACAGGCATATCATATCACCACACTACACCACATGCATATCATAGCACCATATCACACCACACCACCCCACAAGCATATCATGGCACTACACAACAACAAAGGCATATCACAGCACCACACAACACCAGATGTATATCATATCACCACACTACACCACAGGCATATTATACCACACCACAGACATATACCACCATACCACACCACACCACAGGTATATCATACCACTACACTACAGGCATATTATAGAACCACACAACACTAGAGGCATATCACAGCACCACACCATGGGTATAGCATACCACCACACAACACCACAGGCATATCATACCACCATACCACATCACACCACAGGCATATCATGCCACCATACCACACCACATCACAGGCAAATCATAGCACCACACAACTCCACACCACTGGCATATCATAGCATTACACAACAACACAGGCATATCATACCACCATACCACACCACACCTCAGGCATATCATAGCAACACACAATACCAGAGGCCTATCACAGCACCACACAACACCAGAGACATATATCATATCACCACACCTCAGGTATATCATACCACTACACAACACTACAGACATATCATATCACCACACCGCAGGCATAGCATATCAGCACACAACACCAGAGGTATGTCAAAGTACCACACAACACCACAGGCATATCATACCACCATACCACAACACACCACAGCCATATCATACCACCATGCAACACCACAGACATATAATGCCACCACAACACAGGCAAATCATACCACCACACACCACAGACATGTCATACCACCACACAACAAGCATATCATAACAACCCTCAACACCAGAGTTATGTCACAGCATCACACACCACTACAGGCATATCATACTACCACACCTCTCCACAGGTATATCATACCACTGCACAATGCCACAGGCATATCATACCATGACACAATGCCACAGCCATATCATGCCACCAAAGAACACTGCAGGCATATTGTAGCTGTGCACAAGACCACAAGCTTATCATGCCACCTCACAAGACCACAGGTGTATACTACTACCACACAACACCACAGCATATCATAGCACCACACAAGACCACAGTTATATCATACCACTACACAAGTCTACAGCCATATCATAGCACCACAGGCATATCATACTACCACTCAAGATCACAGACATATCATACCACCACAAAAGACCACAGACATATCATACCACCACACAACACCACAAGCATATCATAGCATCACACCAGTGTTACAGCAATGCATTGTATCATAGCCACATCACAGTACCACAGACCCACAGCTCCATAGCCCCTCAAAGCTCTGCAAGTGTATCACAGCCCTACAGACACACTACAATCTGCAGCAACACAACACCACAGCCACACAAGACCACAAGCAAATCATACCACGACACAAGACCACAGGCATATCATACCACCACACAACACCATGGCCGTATCATAGCACCACACCAATGTCACAGCAATGCATTGTCCCAAAGCCACATCACATTATCACAGGCCTATCACAGCTCCACAGCCCCCTCAAAGCCCTACAAGTGTATCACAGCCCAACAGACATACTACAATTTGCAGCTAAACCACAAACAAATCCATACACTACACCCACATCATAGTACCACATGGCACCACAACCAGATTTCAGCACCACAGTGACATGACAGTACCTCACCCACATCATAGCACTACAATCACGCCAAACTACCACACAGCACCAGAGCTATATCACAGCATGCAGCCACTTTGTAGCTCCATTCAATATCACAGAAACATCTTAGCACAAGAGACACATAATAGCACTAGTCACATCACATTACCATAGCTACATCATAATACCACATCATCATAGCAGAGTAGCCACATTATAGTATCACAGCCATATCATAGCACCACAGCCACATCATAGCATGTCAACTATGTAAGCTCTCAACTGCACCATTGTAGCATCACATACCACCAGAAGCATCTCAAAGCATCACAGCCTCATAACTGTACCATAGGAGTACCACAATCCCACTGCTACATATTGTATCACAACTTCATCACAGTACCACAACATCACAGTACTATAGCCAATCATAATGCTACAGCCACATCACAGCACCATACAGTGTTCAATGCCACAACCCCATCACAGTACCACAGACACATCTTAACACCATAACTCATGACAGTACCACAGCTACAGATCCATACAATGCCACTGTCCTATCACAGTACCACAGACACATCTTAATAGCATAACCCATCACAGTACCACAGCTACAACACAGCTCCAGACAATGCCACTGTACTATCACAGTACCACAGACACATCTTAACAGCATAACCCATCATAGTACCACAGCTATAACACAG